>NC_041390.1:468468429-468478168 GCF_002162155.2 Triticum dicoccoides
GGCAGGCGGCGCGGGGCGGTGGCAGGCAGTGCGGCGGCGCGCGGCAACGCTGGGGCGTGCGACGGCGGCAGTGGTGGTGTGGGGTTGTAGGGGGCGGCGGCGGTTATAAAGGGGCGGGGAGGCGACTTGGGGAAGGGGTCGGCCTCGGGACGCGGAGTCCTCCCCAGACACGGCGGCAGCGGCGATCGGGACTCTGGTCCCGATCTGGCTGGAGGCGGCATCGACTGGCTGGGCCCTTGGCCCAGTCGGGCGTGGGTTTTTTTAAACAGTTTCGCTGCGCCTAAAAAAATTCTAGAAAAAAATAAAAATCTAAAAATGCCAAAGCAAATTTTCTCCGTCTAAATAAAATATTTAGAACAGGATGAACATTTTTTGGCTCTAAATGCAATTTTTGAAAACGTGCAAATTTTCCTAAATTCAAATAAATTAGCAATTAAAAGCAAAGTAAAATCTTATTTGATTTTTTTTATTAAATCCTCAATATTTCTTTATTTTGGGAAAGTCATTTTATTCCCTCTCTCATATTTTGATAATAGAAATAACTGAATATAAAATAAATGAAATCAAATTATCCTAATTTCAAAATTTGAGAAAACTCAAATATGAAAATAACGAAATCCCCAACTCTCTCTGAGGGTCCTTGAGTTGCGTAGAATTTCTAGGATCAGCCAAAATGCAATAAAATATGATATGCAATGATGATCTAGTGTATAACATTCCAAATTGAAAATTTGGGATGTTACATAAACCATATAGCATCAACTACAAGATGTAATCAACACTACTAGTCACCCATAGGTACCAATCTGAAGTTCCAGTACAAAGATTGAACACAAGAGATGAACCAGGGTTTGAGATGAGATGGTGTTGTTGAAGATGTTGATGAGGATTGTCCTCCCAAACATAAGAGGGTTGTTAGTGATGACAATGGCTTCGATTTCCCCCTCCGGGAGGGAAGTTCCCCCGGTGGATCGCTCCGCCGGAGGGCAAAAGTGCTCCTGCCCAAGTTCCGCCTCGAGACAGCGACGCTCCGTCCGGAAAGTCCTCTCTTTATTTTTTCAAGCTCAAAGACCTTATGTACTAGAAGATGGGCACCGCAGGTGGGCTGGGCTGCCCACCACCCACCAGGGCGTGCCTGGGAGGAGGGGGGCTAGCGCACTCTGGTGTCTTGTGGGCACCTGACAACCCCCCTTCGGTATTTCTTTTCTCCAATATTTATTATATATTCCAAAATAATTGTCCATAAAATTTTAGCTCATTTGGAGATGTGCAGAATAGGTATCTCTGACATAGCTTTTTCAGGTCCAGAATTCTAGCTACCGGCGTTCTCCCTCTTTGTGTAAACCTTGCATATTATGAGAAGAAAGGCATTAGAATTACTCCATAAAGAGTTATTATGCATAAAAACATTATAAATAGCAGTAGGAAAACATGACGCAAAATGGACGTATCAACTCCCCCAAGCTTAGACCTCGCTTGTCCTCAAGCGAAAGCCGATATCGAAAATCATGTACACATGTTTAGAGAGAGAGGTTAAAAAAATAAAATACAGACATAGTAGCATCATGCAAATTATTATAGCAGCAACACATTTTATCATAAAGCTTTATCATATAACTTCTCATGAACAAGTAACAATTCATCAAAACATCAAAGTAAAAAGCATTAACTTTATTAAAAACCAACAAACTATGTTCTCAGTCAACTTTGCAACTACAATTGATTATATTTTCAGGAAGGGTCTCGTATTGAAGCCTTTTGGCAAGTCCACATACTCAACCATCATTTAATCTTCCATGACTGCTAACACTCACAACACATATATGAGCAAAAGGTTTCAACCAGACACATAGAAAGATAGGGACTTATAGTTTCGCCTCCCAACTTATTCACCTCAAGGGTGATGTCAACAATAATAGCTCATGCTCACTCATATCCAACTGGGTATATGTGCCTAGATCTTTCCCCACCACATGATGCTTGCCAAAGAGAAAAATAAAAAGTAATAGAGAAGAATACTTTGAGTCTTGCATAAAAAGTAAATACATAAAAGTAAAAGATAGGCCCTTCATAGAGGGAAGCAGAGGTTGTCATGTGATTTTTGGTTTTGTATGCACAATCTCTTAATGCAAAATAACGTCACATTATATTGCCCCTTATGATAGCAACCTTTATTATGCAGTATGTCGCTTTTATTACTTTGCCATTACAAGTTCATACAACGCTTATTTTCCCTTACACTAAAAGATAAAACACATTTAGAAGCATTTTTATTGCCTTTTTGCACCGATGACAACTTACTTGAAGGATCTTACTCAATCCATAGGTAGGTATGCTGGACTCTCAAAATATGAATTTCGGTTTAAGGGTTTTGGATGCATAAGTAGTATCTTTACTTAGTGTAGATTTTTGGCCAACAAAGATATTGAGCAAGCACCACATGTTGAAGGATCTGTGACAATATAACTTCTATGTGAATATGAACAAACATATATCATTATGCTGTCTTCCTTGTCCAACGTCAACAGTTTGGCATAAGATATTTAGTGGGGGCTCACAATCATAAAAGATGTCCAAGATAGTGTATTTGAATGTGAATCTTCTCTTCCCTTATTAATTCCTTCATGAATTGCATTATTTACCAATGCTATGTTTGCCAATTTTCAACAAATTTTACCACTTATACTTTTCCTTATGTGATGTCATTACTTACCATAAGATTAGCATACAATATTTTTCATTATCCTCTTTTATTTTGATTGAAACATAAAAGTAAATAGGTAAAAACTCAAACTAAACTTTATTATATAGCTCTCACTTCATTACATATATAGATAGATCACAAAACTAGCACTTGAAAATAGATCATACTAAACTTTTGTTCAACTAAATCACGAAATAGCTAAGGATCGAACTAATATAGGTAAAGCTAATAAAAGTTATGGTGATACGATACCGGGGCATCTCCCCCAAGCTTGGAACAAGCCAAGGGGAGTGCCCATACCCGTGTACTCAAGTCTCCTTTGGTGATGATGATGATGGTGGTGGTGATGAGGTGGTCTTTTTCTCCAACTTGCGTCGGAGGCTAAAATTTTCCTCCCTTAGATCATCATTCTCCAGCTCAAGCTTTAATACCCTCTTACATAATGCCGCCTTGCTCTCATGCAGAAAACGGGATGGGATAAACTGAACCTTAGGTTTGTTTCTTTTGTCAAGAAGGCTTGACTTCCTGAATTCCACGTGCATATCTCCAGGTTGAGGTAGTGGATCTTCATCTTCCTCGGAGCTATTATCCCTTGCTTCCTTCATGTTAGAGTCTTCCTCCTCCCGTGGTCCAACAGTAAGGATCCTCCTCCCCATAGACCTTGGGATTTGCTATATAATCAGTGACATAACTCTCTTCCCCGAATCTTGAGACGACATATTTTCAGATCTTCCAAGAAAACAACACAAACAAGAACATAGGATTTCTCTGCGATGCAGTGGCCAAATTGTCTGGGGGTATATATAAAGATTTTTTATCTTGGGAAACAAGTACACATAATGAAAACGGAGTCGGGAAGGTGCCTGAGGGGCCCCCACCCACCAGGGCGCGTCAGGTGGGGCAGGCGCGCCCTGGTGTCTTGTGGGCACCTGGGTTGCCTTCCTGGTTGTTTCTTTTTTTTCCTATTTTTTTTATAATATTCCAAAACTAACAGAAAATATTTTTGTAGAATTTTCGGAGTCCGTTTACTTACCGTATCACATACCTCTTCCTTTTCAGGGTTCTGGAGTGTTGGAAGGTTTCTTTTATGTGTTCCTCCGGTGGTATGGTTTGGATAATATTTCTTTCAACATTAATAGGTGTACCTGAGATAAAGTGCTTAATTCTTTGTCCATTGAGACCACCTTCAGGTTAGTACCTGATATGTCCATTTTGCATCATGCTTTTATATTGATATTTATTGCATTATGGGCTGTTATTACCTATTTTGATACAACAATTATGCCTTTTCTCTCTTATTTTACAAGGTTTGCATGAAGAGGGAGAATGCCGGCAGCTGGAATTCTGGACTGGAAAAGGAGCAAATCTGAGAGACCTATTTTGCAGAACTCCCAAAAGTCCTGAAAATTTACGGAGAATTATTTTGGAATATATATAAAATATTGGGTGAAGAAAATACCAGAGGGGACCCACCAGGTAGCCACAAGGGTGGGGGCGCACCCTACCCCCTAGGCGCGCCCCTGGCTTGTGGGCCCCCTAGCAGGCCTCCGGTGCCCATCTTTTTCTATATGATGTGTTTTGACATGAAAAATATCAGAAGGAAGATTTTGGTACGAAGCGCCGCCGTCTCGAGGCGGAACCTGGGCAGAAGCAATCTAGGGCTCCGGTGGAGCTGTTCTGCCGAGGAAACTTCCCTCTCGGAGGGGGAAATCGAAGCCATCGTCATCACCGACGATCCTCTCATTGAGAGGGTGTCAATCTCAATCAACATATTCACCAGCACCATCTCCTCTCAAACCCTAGTTCATCTCTTGTATCTGATCTTTGTCTCAGAACCTCAGATTGGTACTTGTGGCTTGCTAGTAGCGTTGATTACTCCTTGTAGTTGATGCTAGTTGGTTTATTCGGTGGAAGATCATATGTTCAGATCCTTCATGATAATTAATACTCCTCTGATTATGAACATGAATATGCTTTGTGAGTAGTTATGTTAGTTCCTGAGGACATGTGAGAAGTCTTGTTATAAGTAATCATTTGACTTTAGTATTCGTTTGATATTTTGGTGAGATGTATGTTGTATTTCCTCTAGTGGTGTTATGTGAATATCGACTACATGACACTTCACCATTGTTTGGGCCTAGGGGAAGGCATTGGGAATTAATAAGTAGATGATGGGTTGCTAGAGTGACAGAAGCTTAAACCCTAGTTTATGTGTTGCTTCGTAAGGGGCTGATTTGGATCCATATGTTTCATACTATGGTTAGATTTATCTTAATTCTTCTTTTGTAGTTGCGGATGCTTACGAGAGGGGTTAATCATAAGTGGGAGGCTTGTCCAAGTAAGGACAACACCCAAGCACTGGTCCACCCACATATCAAATTATCAAAGTAATGAACGTGATTCATATGAGCATGATAACTAGCTTGAGAATAATTCCCATGTGTCCTTAGGAGCGCTTTGCTTTATATAAGAGTTCGTCCGAGCTTCTCCTTTGCTACAAAAAGGATTGGGCCACCTTGCTGCACCTTTGTTACACTTATTACTTGTTAGCTATTACGAATTATCTTATCACAAAACTATCTGTTACCGATAATTTCAGTGCTCGCGGAGAATATGTTGCTGAAAATCGCTTATCATTTCCTTCCGCTCCTCGTTGAGTTCGACACTCTTACTTATCAAAAGGACTACAATGGATCCCCTATACTTGTGGGTCATCAAGACTCTTTTCTGGCACTGTTGCCGGGGAGTGAAGCGCCTTTGGTAAGGAAAAATGTATATAGTGTGCTGAAATTTACTATCACTTGTTACTATGGAAAATAATCCTTTGAAGGGCTTGTTCGGGGTATCTTCACCCGACCGAAAGAACGAAGAGTTTCTCCTCAACCTATTGAACCTACTGAAAATATTTATTATGAAATTCCTTCGGGTATGATAGAGAAACTGCTAGCTAATCCTTATGCAGGAGATGGAACACTACATCCTGATATGCATCTAATCTATGTGGATGAAGTTTGTGGATTATTTAAGCTTGCAGGTTCGCGCGAGGATGAAATCAAGAAGAAGGTCTTCCCTTTATCTTTTAAGGAGAAGGCATTGAAATGGTATAGGCTATGCGATGATATTGGATCATGGAACTACAACCGATTGAAATTGGAATTTCATCAGAAGTTTTATCCTTTGCATCTAGTTCATCGTGATCGGAATTATATTTATAAGTTTTGGCCCCGTGAAGGAGAAAGTATCGCTCAAGCTTGGGGAGGCTTAAGTCAATGTTATATTCATGCCCCAATCATGAGCTCTCAAGAGAAATTATTATTTGGAATTTTATGCTCGGCTTTCTCGTAATGATCAATCCATGCTTGATACTTCTTGTACAGGTTCTTTTATGAAGAAGACTATTGAATTCAAATGGCATTTATTGGAAATAATTAAATGCAACTCTGAAGATTGGGAACTTGATGAAGGTAAGGAGTCAGGTATAAACCTTAAGTTTGATTGTGTTAAATCTTTTATGGATGCCGATGCTTTTCGTGAATTTAGCACTAAATATGGACTTGACTCTGAGATAGTAGCTTCCTCCTGTGAATTATTTGCTATTCGTGTTGATCTCCCTAAGGAGAAGTGGTTTAAATATCATCATCCCATTGAAGTGAAATTAGTATAACCTATTAAACTTGAAGAAGAAACTATTACTTATAATGTTGATCTTGTTATTCCTATGCTTATATTGAGAAACCACCTTTCTCTGTTAGAATAAAGGAACAGGCTAAAGCTTCAACTGCGGTTCGTAAGAGTTATACTAGAACACCTACACCCCCTGAACAAATTAAAGTTGAACCTAGTATTGCTATGGTTAAAGATCTCTTAGTCGATAATATTGATGGGCATGTTATTTACTTCTGTGATGAAGCTGCTAGAAATGCTAAACCCAATGATAAAGATAAACATAGACCAGTTGTCGACATGCCTGTTTCTCTTAAGATAGGAGATCATTGTCTTCACGGCTTATATGATGTGGGTGCTAGTGTGAGTGCAATTCCCTTTACTTTATATCAAGAAATTATGAGTGATTTTGCACCTGCTGAGATAGAAGATATTGATGTTACTATCAAGCTTGCTAATAAAGATACTATATCACCAATTGGGATTGTTGGAGATGTTGAAGTCTTGTGTGGAAAAATAAAATACCCTATTGATTTTCTAGTTCTTGGTTCCCCATAAGATGATTTTTGTCCCATTATATATGGTAGACCTTTCTTGAACACTATTAATGCTAAGATAGATTTTGAGAAAGAAATTGTTACTATATGTTTTGGGGATGGGTCTCATGAGTTCAATTTTTCTAAATTTCGTAGACAACCCCATGACAAAGAATTGCCTAGTAAAGATGAAATTATTGATCTTGCTTCTATTGTTGTACCTCCTACTGATCCTTTAGAATAACTAGTAAGATGCCCGTGCTATGCTACGAGATAAAAAAATTAGGTGGACTTAAATTATAGTCAGGAACCCATACATTTCTACGGACAATGAAAAATGTAATGTGATCTTGAATGTGAAAATATATGGTAGAACTATTTTTTTCTAAAAACTTGTTCGCTTGCTTCCCTGCCCAAAATTCCTAGCGGACATATGAGGACAACCACGACCGGTACAACATACGTGTGGTTATCTTGGGAGAAGTTCATACGAGCAGTTCATCAGTGAAGTTGGTTTTTCTTTTCCAATCATAGAGTGCATTCCACACACTATCTTTAAGGAGGAAAGAAGTGGACAGAGCAACCATCTGCTCCTCCATAGTGTAGTTTTTCTCAAGCACAACTCCATATATCTGCAATACAGATTCACAGTTTAGAACATCCATTTCATCATGAATGCAACTCCATACTTCTGTAATATAGATTCAAAGTTTAGAACATCTAGTTCATCATATTTGTAATGGCATTTGTGAATACAAATTATCATTTTCACCACTTAATGGCATTTGTGATGTATTTTCAAAAGCTAAGAGTGGAAAAAGTGAGATGTCAAATTCTAGAGTGGCATAAGCAAAGTGGGCAAAAACTAGAGTGGTAAAAACAAAGTTTTCCCTATTTGTATCACACTTGGCGCAGATTAGAATCAGAGAAGGCACAACAATGGAATAATTACTAAATCAGAATTTAAATGTTTGTACATCTCATTGATATAAGTTTAAGTTATGATAATGTTTCAGCTTGATTTTGTCCAGGAACAATATAGCTTCTGCCATCAAGCATCAAGTAATGAACAAGTAGCAAAGAATAAGGGTAACACATAGTGGAATTATTCATTTATGTTGCTCGAGTTAACAACATTCCAAGGCACCAATACAATAAAAACTCAGGTTAAGAGTGGGAGCATCACAAAAAAAGTACTAAATACAATGGAAACAACACAACAGAGATGAAGCTATTTAGAAATACATAGAGAAACATAAGGGTATTATCACTTCAAAATAGGTGCCTCAACAGACTGAACATAGTTGGGAAAACAAAGGCGGGATAATGTACAAAAATAAATCCATGTCATTTCACCCGCAGAACTCTTCTAACTCAACAATAAATGACGACCATAATATGTGATGTATTCTCCACTCCAGGCCAGCTACAAGGTCACGACCATCCTCCCGTTGATCACATCACCTAAATCCAAATTACTTTAGTATTTTGATGCACGCGAATCAGATCTCAATAATTCAGGTAACCCAAGGTAGAATTTGGAAAATGGGGAAGCATAAAATGACATGTATTATGTTCTTTCTGGAAAAAATACCCCGATATCGCCTTATATAATCAACTAATTAGTGTTACCTATCGATCTAGCGACTCTATGCAAAATGACAACGATAAGTACATGAGATCTCCAAGGCAAAGTGCAGCAAAACAAGATCTAAAGTACATGTGACGTGTTTTTGCTCTAATCAAAACTTGCATAGACACAGCCTAGGACCTAAGCATGGATGTCTTAGGAGGTGAGGAGGCTGAGAAAGATTGGCCAAGTTTACACAAAATTAACTAGTCTAGGGAGTCGGTTAGAGCAGCGTTGGCGGGCAATCAACAATGGAGTGGCCTCAGCATTGTCCTCTGCGACTATGAGCTTATATGAAGCTTACTTCATCATGCTGGTACTTCCAGATCTCTCCTCCCTCCTATTCTCCTTCCCTTTGCACCATTGAAACTCACTTTTCTGTGAACTTTAAGCAACAAGAGTTCAGTATAATGGAAAAGCAATGTCTTTGGAGATGTAACAATTATGTAACATGTCATTGTTAAGAACTACCAGAAACCAATTTTAGACATACACGTGAGTGTATACATGGTAATGTTAATAACTACTTAGAAACAAACCAAAAACTCGATAAGATGATAATTTTTAAGAGCATGAATTCAATCTGCCATCATCAGTACGTCGCCTCGCAAACTATGACCAAGAAGATAAATAAATTTTTCCGAGTTGTGACATTTTCCCATGTTTAGATTATTGACATTAGTTACATGCCCATAATGTATGCGGTAATTTATAACGGAATCACTTGGAAATTGCATCTACCAACTGAATGGCTGATACAAAAGATGTATACATACTCTGTAATTTTATCGAGCATCTCGCAAGCGTGCAGCAACCAACATCGGATATGTAGAACAATTTGTACTTTGATGGGCAAGGATCTCGGGAACCCGTTGTCATTCAGGTTGGAAGGCCATAGAATCAACTGACTTCCATGACGTGCAGTCCTCGTCTAAGCCGATGTGGGCAATGGTTAGCCACGACTGTAGGTAGAAAATGCGAGCTCACCATAGGTGTGAGTCTAAGGTGGCACGTTAGTGGAAAATGAGGAGAAATGTTTCTTAGTTCATGGTGTTCCATCAGGCATCAGCCGCCAGCCGTATAGCGCTCACCCTCCCTGGCATCGTGCTGATAGGAGATGAGTAATGGGCGGAGGAGACAACAAGGAGGAGGGGGTTGGCGGTGATGGTGGGCGGTGGGATGGCTGGGACAGAGGAGGGGGCAGGA
>NC_041390.1:468478557-468554767 GCF_002162155.2 Triticum dicoccoides
GGTTAGTGTAAACAAAGATTGAATTTGAGTGGTGGGCCTTTTTGTAAAAATGCCACAACTGACTCATATGCGTTAGATGTAGAACGAACGGTCAAAATTGTTGGATGGCAGACACACCATCACCACCAACTCAGATTTTTATAGGAGTAGAGATATCTGCTAGACCATGAAAATGATATGTTTATGAATGAAAGGAAGGAATTGGATGAAATATTCTTTAATCAGATGCCTGTTTTGAAGCACAACTTGCCTGTTGAGATTCTTGGGGATCCTCCTCCACCCAAGGGTGATCCCGTGTTTGAGCTTAAACAATTATCTGATACTTTGAAATATGTTTATCTAGATGAAAAGAAGATATATCATGTTATTATTAGTGCAAAACTTTTAGAGCAAGAAGAAAAGAAAAGAAATTATTGAAAACTCTAAGGAAGCATCGGGCTGCTATTGGATATACCCTTCATGTTCTTAAGGGCATTAGCCCCACTCTATGTCAACACAAAATTAATATGGAGCCAGATGCTAAACCAGTTGTTGATCACCAACGACGGTTAAATCCCAGGATTAAGGAAGTGGTAAGAAATGAAATACTAAAGCTCCTGGAGGCAGGTATAATTTATCCTATTACTGATAGTAGGTGGGTAAGTCTTGTTCATTATGTCCCTAAGAAGGGAGGTGTTACTGTTGTTCCTAATGATAAGAATGAATTAATCCCACAAAGAATTTTTACATGTTATAGAATGGTAATTGATTTTCGCAAATTAAACAAAGCCACTAGGAAAGATCATTACTCATTACCTTTCATTGATCAAATGCTAGAAAGACTATCCAAACATACACACTTCTGCTTTCTAGATGGTTATTCTGGCTTCTCTCAAATAACTGTGTGAAAAGAGGATCAAGAAAAGACTACATTTACTTTCCCTTTTGGTACCTTTGTGTAGGATCGGAAGTATGTCTAGAGGGGGGTGATTAGACTACTTGACCAAATAAAAATCTAGCCTTTTCCCAATTTTAAGTCTTGGCAGATTTTAGCAACCTATCACAAGTCAAGCAATCAACCTACACATGCAAATCTAAGAGTATAGCAGCGGAATGTAAATCATTGCATATGAAGGTAATGGGGAGGTGTTTGGAGGGAGCAAACACAATGTAGACATGGAGATTTTTGGCGTGGTTCCGATAGGTGGTGCTATCGTACATCCACATTGATGGAGACTTCAAACCACGAATGGTAATAGTTGCGCGAGTCCATGGAGGGCTCCACCCACAAAGGGTCCACGAAGAAGCAACCTTGTCTATCCCACCATGGCCATCGCCCACGAAGGACTTGCCTCACTTGGGTAGATCCTCACGAAGTAGGCGATCTCCTTGCCCATACAAACTCCTTGGTTCTACTCCACAATCTTGACGGAGGCTTCCAGGTGACGCCTAACCAATCTAGGAGACACCACTCTCCAAAAGGTAATAGATGGTGTGTTGATGATGAACTCCTTGCTCTTGTGCTTCAAATGATAGTCTCCCCAACACTCAGCTCTCTCACACAGATTTGGATTTGATGGAAAGATGATTTGAGTGGAAAGTAACTTGGGGAAGGCTAGAGTCAAGATTCTTGTGGTTGGATTGGAATATCTTGGTCTCAACACATGAGTAGGTGGTTCTCTCTCATAAAATGAATGGTGGAAGTGTAGGCACGTTCTGATGGCTCTCTCCACGAATGGAAGAAGGGTGGAGGGGTATATATAGCCTCCACACAAAATCTAACCGTTACACACAATTTACCAAACTCGGTGGGACCGAATATTTAAACTCGATCAGACCGATTTAGTTCAAAATGTGAACGTTAGGATTTTCGGTGGGACCGACATGTCAACTTGGTGGGACCGATTTTATTAGGGTTAGGGCATAACGTAATCTCGGTGAGACCGATCACATAAACTCGGTGAGACCGATTTCTGTAATAGGCAAACAGATAGTTGGTCAGGCAAACTCGGTGGGACCGATCGCTCATTTCGATGAGACCGAAATGTTGCAAAAAGGAAACAGAGAGTTTGCTTTGTGAACTCGATGGGACCGATCGCTCATCTCGGTTAGACTGAAATGTTACGAAGGGAAATAGAGAGTTTGCAATCCCATCTCGGTGAGACCGAGATCCCTATCGATGAGACCGAGATCCCGGTTGGTGATACCGAACTGATTAGGGTTTCTGGCACTGGCTATGTCAAATGAACTCGGTGGCGCCTGATAGATCAAATCGGTGGGGCCGAGTTTGACTTTTGGTTTGCGACATATGTGGATATGAGAAAGTGATTGAGGGCTTTTGGAGCATATCACTGAGTATTTTGAGTAAGCAAGCCATTAAGCAACACCTCATCCCCTTTTAATAGTATTGGGTTTTCCTATGGACTCAATGTAATCTTGGATCACTAAAATGAAAATGTAGAGTCTTGAGCTTGAGCCAATATGTGTCCTTAGCATTTTGAGGGGTCCACATCTCTAGTCCATGCCATGCCAATCATTGAACTTTCTGAAATGATCTTCTTGAAAGAGTATTAGTTCAATGAGCTATATGTTGTTAATAATTACCAAAACCATCCAGGAACTAGTTGCACTTTCAATCTCCCTCTTTTTGGTAATTGATGACAACATATGGATCAAAGCTTTGACAGATGATAATAAGTGTGAAATATATAGTCGCTTTGAGAAGTATGTGATAAGCAAGAGCTCCCCCTAAATTTGTGCGTTATTTAGAATTTGCTTTTGAATGCAAATGCACAATCGATTATGATCATGGGTTACTCTCGCATGTCACATACATCTTGGTGGAGCGCTCAAAATGATAGAAAATGAAATATGCACTCATCACCAAGGCAAAGTGAATGATCATACATGAGAGATAAATAATGTCATCGTCCAAGCAGAAGCATTAAAGTGATATGATCAAACACATGACCATACAAGTATCTCACACACACATAAAGTATCTTCCAGACAAGCAAACAAATAAGTATCAACCAAGTAGCAAAAGAGTCAAAAAGAAGCAAATCTCTCTCTCTCTCGAAGCCTATGATCTATACACTTTCTACCCCTTTGGGAACAAGTTACCAAAAAGCTCGAAAATTCATAGTGATATGTGGCTCTCTAGGCTTGATATTCGGGAGGTGGCGTTGAGAGGACTCCAAGGACGAATGCATCTGTTGAAGTTGATGGAGCTGGTGGAGTGGCAACTGGAGGGGCTACCGAAGCTGTGGCTGCAGGTGCTGACGTAGTAGCTCTTGTGTCTGTCACAGGCACTGCTGCAGATCTCTGAACCCTAGGCACTCTCTGAAAAGCATCTGTGGTAGTTTCCTTATCCTTTCCTTAGCTTCTTCCTGGAGTTTCTCAATAGTTGTCTGCATCTCTGTCACCTTCAAGTCAAGATCATAGAACTTTGTCTCAATGATCCTCTCCAGGCTCTCTTGAATCTGAGTCAGGGTGGCCAATCCTTTCTCACTCCTTAGAGTGGCTTGAATAAGATATCCAAGTTGATCTTGCTTTGACTTGAGGAAAGCTTGTGAAGCCTCTTCAGCACTTGGCATCTTTGCTACCTTCTCAGCTTTTGCTTTCTCCCTCTTCTCTTGAGCCTCTATAGATGTGGGATCATTGGAATCCATGACAATTGTGTTGTCCTCAAAGTCAGGCCTCAAGGGAAGATGTTCCTTGTCCAACAAGTATGTGTCTATGCCCATCTTGGAGTTGATGAGCATCTGGATGTGTGGAGCATACCCACATGATCTCTTCTGGTCTGCAGTTGTCCTCTTGATTGTTTGAACAATCAGACTCATTACCTTCAACTTTTGGGGCACATCAAACAACTGAAGCAGATTTATGGAGTGGACTCTGATCATCCTGTGATCTCCTGACTTGGGCAACAAGGTGTGCCTCAAGATGGTGTTGATAGTGGCTAGTCCAGACAACAGATAATATACAGAACCTAGCTTGTGATTCTCCAAGGCTTTGTCAGGAATATCCTTGTACATGTTGGCCATGGAGTTGTGATCTTTCTTCCTCTTGGCATAGACATCTATGTCATTCTCAAGCTCTGCAGGGGCATTAATCAGCTTGGCCCATTCAGCAACTGTTGATTGGTATCTTGTACCTTCAGACATCCATACAATCCTTCCATAAGGATAGAAATGAGTTGTAGAGTAGAATTGCATGATGAGTTCATAATTCCACTTGGTCAGTTTTTGACCCACAAAAGCATCTACTCCATTGAGTCTGAAGCTCTCATGCACTCCTGGGAAGTGGTCTTCATTGTTGTCAATGTATTTCCAACCAACTGATTTCATGTCACACACTATGGGCTTTTATCCAACAAATTTGTCTCATAGAAGTCCTGTTGCTCCTTAGTGTGAAACCTATAGTCTACAGCAGTCCTTCTCCTCACAGCATATGGATCTGATTCTCTCTGTAATCCGAGTCTTGCATCCTTTCTGATTTTCATGTTCTAAGCCACAAGATGATTGTCATCATGGTCAGGATTCTTTGGCTTGAGCTTCCTGAGCACTTGGGCTTCATCATCATCTTCTTCTTCAACTTTAGGCACTGGGGCCTTGTTCTTCTCAGCAGCTTGTATATTTCTTGTGCTCCTCTTTGGTGCAGTCTTGGGGGCTAGAGCAAAAGCTTTGGGGTAGTCTTGGGCTTTGAAGGAGCAGCCCCAGACTTGATGGCATCCCCCATCAGCTTTTGAGCTCTAGGTGCTGGTGCAGCATCCTCTTTCTCCTTATCAGACTGAATCACCATGGAGGGCTTGCCAATAACTTTGGTCATGGTCTTCTTGACCCTTTCCTTCCTTTTATTGCCCTCACCAGCAACCTCCTCAATAGTTGATTTGGAAGTTTAAAGAGTTGAGGCCCTAGCTTTTGAAGTTGGCACTCTCTGGACAGGAGCCTTCTTGTGCATACCAGGCTTTGTCGATGCAACAGTGACAAATTCCTTCTTGACAACCTTCTTTTTGGAGCTGACCTCCTCCTCAGCAGCAATGTAGTCTTCATCATCAGAATCAAAACTTCTCTTTCTCCTCTGCCTAGTAGCAGCCTTAGGCAGGTTACTAGGAGTACTTCTGCTGCCATCATCAGAACTGCTAGAGGGACTAGTGCCCTCACTCAGATTTACCCCTCCTCAGACCTATTCTGGCTATCACTTTGATCTGACATGTCTGACACTGAAAGCTGACCCTGTGAATAGTTATAGATGAGATAGAGCAGATGAGCATAAAAAAGTGCATAGGTTTTGCAAAACAAATGAGTCAAAAACTTAGTTTTAGTTTCCCACAGAAAGCATTTCGGAGCTATTGATTTTGTAAACTCGGTGACACCGAAGCAACTTTGGAGTTTAAACTAGTGAAATCGGTCAGACCGACACACAGTTCGGTGACTCCTAGATTGCTAGGGTTTCACTGAGAGTTGAACTCGGTCACATCGATTTGCAAGTTTCGGTCAGACCGAAAGTTACAAGTGCAATGGCCTACAAATCGGTGAGACCGATTTCCACAACTCGGTCTGTCCGAGATGAGTTTGGAGGAAACCTAACCCTACATTTTTGAATCAAAACTACTCTAAAGGAAGTTTTTGCCAGATAGGATGATCTCATATGTGGTAAGAATCATGGCATTTACTTTGTGCTAAGAATCAGAGATAAGAATTGCACAAAGATTCGAACTCATACCCTAGCTCGGCGATGAGCTCGCTACGGCGGCAACGACGGTGAAGATTTCTGTTGACAGCGACAGAGACCAGCAGTGGGAGGTCGCTGGCGACGAGAGGACGATCCGGAGACCTGAGGCGGTAGAGCAAGACACACACATGCGAAGAGGTTTTGGAGGAATTTCCAAAATTTGACTCGTTGGTATATATATCCTGACCCTATCGGTGTGACCGAGTGGAACAACTCGGTGGCACCGAGATGCAGAATTGCAAGCGGTTACTGCAACTCGGTGTGACCAAATGGTTCTAATCGGTTACTGAGATTGAAAACCTAGATCAACTCAATGAACTCGGTATGACCAAAAAGGATGAATCGGTCAGACCGAAATGCACAAAGAGATTTTGGAAGTTTAAGTCTACGACGAATCGGTGACTCCGAGTGCTCCTCACCCAGAGGGTTCGAATCTGACTTGATCAAACTTTGTGATGTAGCATGAATAGAGTTTGAGACGAGAAAGGCCTAAATAGCTAGAGTAGGTTCTTAGGCATTCTTGTCCATCCATTTGGAAAAATAATAAGAGCCAAACAACCAAAGAAACAAATGGATGTCCTCGAATGAAAACATATGCAATCAACATGCCCACACAATAAAATGGAAAATGAAATATGTGGAAAAGCATGCACAAACACTCTAGCATCTATCAAGCAATTGGCGATGACTAGGTCATCTATATATGAGTATATTGACTTAGGAGTCAAATGAGAACATTTTATCATAGGTCATTCTCATTTTAAGCGCAAGTGGGGTTACCACTTTTACATAAAGCATTGTTGGGCTCACACCATTAGAGTTGCTTTAGCTCAATTCTTAGAGCAAAGCTCCCCCTAGGTGTGATATCCCTCGTAAGAGGGATGAACTAACCTTGGGTTTTGTCGATGATGACTTCATGTAGATGTTGAAGATGTGGATGCTCAATGTTGATGTAGATCATTTGGAGAAATCCATTGGAGTGAGTTGCACTTTCAATACCTACACGGGTTAGTCCCACAAGGAACAAGCAAGGATATCCATAGACATAGACTGAAATACACACAAGACGATGTCCATGAAAGCATTAGGTTACCTTGTCCCTTGTCTTACAAACAAGAGGGTTTGTGACTCCTTGAACTAGTGCAAGATGTGGAAGTTGTTTGCACTTGTTCTCGCCAAGATGATATGAGTAAAGTATGTTGGCGGAGTCACCCTCAAGAACTCTCTAGTTCTTCTTCTTCGGGATCCACATCAACTTGATGGGAATCCTTGTAGTTGTAGTCGTACTTGATGAAGTAGAACTTGATGTAGTCTTGGGAACCCACTTGACCAAGGCCATGGGAGCTTCTTCAAATACATCAATATCCTCTTGAAGCTTGTCCTTGCCTTTTTGCTTGTGGTATTGGGGTGGAAGATCATCTTGAGCTTGTGTTCCCTTGAAAGAAGTAGGATCATACTTCTCTTGTTGAGGAACACACTTCGTCTTGGGGTATTGATCTTCTTCCCACTCAACTCCATTGACATTGAACTTTTGTTCAAAATCAACACCTTACTTCTTCCGGCGCCTTCCTTGCTTGCGTACAATTTCCTCAAATTGTTTACTTCCGGCAAGGCTCTTGTAAACACCTTTCTCTATAAGTCCCTTCAATAAGCTATTTTCTTGCTCAAGTGTAACTTGGCTAAGAGAATCATTAGTGGAATCAAGAGAACTACTATAATTAACAACATTGGATTTAACATGATTATTGTTACTACTAGAAGAACAATCTTTCTTGCTCTTGTTGCTAGATTTTACTTGTGGCATGTAAGTAGACAAGAGTAAACGCTGTAAGAAGAACTTTTCTTGCGAAGATCATCATTGATTGCTTTTAAGAACCCATGCTCTTGCTCAAGATTGAGCTTTTCAAAGCGTAGCTTCTCATGAGTCTTTAAAAGCTCTCGATGATCTTCCAAGGTAGTTTCATGAGCTAACTTAAGAGTGATTAGTTCTTTAGTTAGACACTCAATCTCCTTCTTATCATCGTCATTCATTTTATCTTGATTAGCATGATTAATAGCAAGTTCATCATTGTTTTCATCACTAGAGTTGTCAACAAGTAAATCATCATCACCTAGCAAATCATCTTCATCACTATTGAAATCAACATACTCCGGGTGTGATACCTTTGGGCCTTTAGCCATGAAGCATCTTCCAATTTCTTCATTTGGTGAGTCAAATATGTCATAGGAGTTGGTTGACACAAGTGCTAGACCCGCAACACCTTCATCTTGGTATATTCTAAGTCAGAGTGATAACTTCTCTCGGAATTATGGTCGGAGTCGGATCCGGATACCCATTCACCAACATGAGCTTGATGTCTTCGTTTTGTGTAGCTCCTTGATGACTTGTCCTTCCTTTCCGAATCCTGGCTTCCGCGAGAGGTTCTTTGTTCGTAACGATCATCTCTATTATTTCTCTCTCTTGGAGGTGATTCTTCTCTTCTACTTCTCCTTTTAGGTGAGTCTTCTCTTCTTTTGTAGGGAGCCGTACACTTTTTTTGAGAACTGAGGACAGTGAGGTTCCCTCACTGCCTTTTATATTAATATGTTAAAAGAGAGGGGGGGTAGAAAGTCCAGAGAGTTATAGATTACATTGGAGTAGGGGGTTATAGAGACTAAACTATTAAAAGAAAATTTACAAGGAACTTTACAGAGAACCAGCAAGTGATAAAATGTAGGGGCTATACTCCTGCTTTACTCTATGAACTAGCATGGCAAAGTCCCATTTGAATCTGTCCCTCCAGGATCCAAAAGAGGGCTGAATCCCACGAAAGTGCTTGTCATTTCTCTCCTTCTAGATCCCCCAAGCTGCCACCGCAAAGACTTCGAGGAACATTGGTCGAGCCCATCTAGCCCCGGCTTCATGCAGTTTCCTCAACCTGCACGGATCACTTGGCCATTGTATTCCCAGAGCATTCCAACATCTCTAACTGAATGGACAAGTAAAAAAGAGGTATGTAATGTCTTCCTCCGGGGGGTTACAGCAGAGCAGATACGTATAATCATCATTTTGGATTCTGTAATGTCTTCTCTTGAGCATATTTCTAGTGTTCAATCTGTCGGACATTAGCAGCCATAGGAAAACCTTCCACTGCATGGTGCATTTGGATTTCCAAATCCACCTGAAGGCGTCATCAACCTAAACTTGACTGAAGCAATAAGCGTAGTATTGCGTGGAACGAAAAACTCCCCCCCAGACACAAGACCAAATATCCTTGTCCTCGGGGATGGATACCTCCATAGTATCCACCTGCAAACCAGCCACCTCTTGGCGTGCCTCTTGTGATAATGGAAGGTGAAACACCTCACTCAAACATTGAGAAGAGAGCAGCTGGCTCACCGATATGTCTGGATTTGTGGCAAACGAGAAGGCTCTCGAGAACCGATCCTGAAAAACCTCATTTTTTCATTTGTCCTTCCAAAAGAGGACCGTGTCACCCGCAACCACCTCCGCCTTGGTGATCCCTCGGTAGATATCCGAGAGCTGCATGATATCCCTCCACCAAAACGATCCACAAGGCTCCGTCTCATGAGGTACCCTACCTGTATAGTAAGCATTCCAGATCAAGTTTACCCAGGGGACATCAAGCTTTTTATAGAACTTGTGGAGCTGTTTGAGCAGAAGCCCTTGATTTTGGATTTTGAGATCAATGACTCCCAGGCCTCCTTTGTTCTTTGGTCTACACACCATCCCCCATGCTACCAGAGAGCTACTTTTGTTTCCATCATTCGATTTCCTCACCCAGAGACAAGAACTACACTGTTTATCAAGGTGTTCAATGATTTTAGGGTTTATCTTGATCGAGCACATGGCATATATGGCTAGAGAGGTCACCACAGAATTTAGTAATGTTAGCTTGGAGCCATAATCCAATAGGGACGCAGCAGCCGGAACCCTCCTCTGCACTGACGTGACCAATGGCATCAAATCATTTACAGACGGGCGCGTGGTGCCCATGGGTAAACCAAGATACGTGAACGGCATCTGGCTGATGGAGCAACCAAAGACTGCCGCTAACACCATGGCATTCGTCCGATCCAGGTTGATAGGTACCAAAGTCGACTTGTGAAAGTTGATCTTGAGACCCACAGATGTTGCGTAATCCATCAAAATATTCCTCAACACCTGATCCTGCATGGGGCAAGCGGGGAACACAACGATCGTATCGTCAACGTACTAGATTACAGGGTAGTCATTATTTGGCGTTGGTATAGGTAGTTGGATCAACCTGGAGTTGCAGGCATCATTGATCACCGACTGCAGCAGATCCGCTGCGAGAGCGAAAATTAGTGGTGATAAAGGATCACCCTGACGAACACCGCAAAGACACTGGAACTGCTTCCCCTGGGTGCCGTTGACCAGCACCGAAGAACAACCAGAGGAGAAAATGCAATTGATCCAGCCCAACCACTTATCATCAAAACCCATACTACACATGATCTCAATCATTGGTTCATGCTGAATCATGTTGAAAGCCTTTGCAAAGTCCAACTTCAGGATACAACATTCCCTTCCAGAGGCCTGATACTGATGGATGTATTCAAAGTCCCAAGCCAAGCAGTCTTGGATCAACCTCCCTTTGAGAAAACCATACTGGTTGCGATGGATAACCTTAAGAACAATTTTTTGTAGACGATTAACAAGAAACTTAGTTATAAGCTTGAGACAACAGTTGAGCAAGGTGATTGGTTTGTAATCATTAGCAGTTTCAGGCGACTGGATCTTCAGGATGAGTGTGATATAACCTGAGTTGAGACTTTGGAGTTCTAAAGTGCCATCATAGAAATCCTTGCAAAGACTGTAAAAAATCCTCTTTGACAATATGCCAGCAAGTTTTGAGGAAGCAACCATTGAACACATCGGGGCTTGGTGCTCTGTCCAGAGGCATCTCCTGCACCACCTTGTCTATCTCCTCATGCATGAAGGGTTTAGTCAGTTCCTCCAATCCCTCAAATTCTTAATAATCCTGGTCAGATCAAATTTCATTTCATAAGGTGTCTTTCTACCCAGTCTTTCCTTGTATGTTTCAAAGAGCTCCTTTTCTTTACCTGCATGGTCAGAAACAATAGTACCATCCTGAAGTTTGAGAGATGCGATGGAATTTTTGCGATATCTCTCCGACGCTGCCGAGTGGAAAAATTTAGTGTTATCACCCGCACATTTAAACCAACGAACTATGTACCTCTTCTTCCAATATTCTTGTTTATAGCCGAGGAGGGTGATCAAATGATCCTTGAGAATTCCCCTGAAGTTTGCTTCAGATATTGTTAGCGCCCACTTATCTTCGATATTATCCAGTTCGAGAAGTGACCAGTTTGAGTTGTCAATACACAAATTCAAACGAGAGATGTTTTTACTCCATTTTTTAAGAGCATACCTCAAGTTTTTCAGCTTCTTGCATAGCAATGCAGCTGAGTTGGGCGCGTAACAATATTTACCCCATGTTGCCTGAACCGGCTCCAAGAAACCTGGATGTGAAATCCAGAAATTTTCAAACCTAAACACCTTACTTTTGGGGATAGAGGACTCTATGGAGACCACACAAGGAATATGATCAGAAACTGGCTTGGGGAGTGGCCCCACAGTGGTGTTAGGATAGTTTGACATCCAATTTGAGGAAGTAAAGAACCAGTCAATTTTTTCGAGTAGGGGATCAGTCTGCATATTGCTGCACGTGTACTGCCTGCCCTTAAGTGGTAGCTCGACCAACGCTTGAGATTGTATAAAATCATTAAACGTTAACATGTCATTAGCATCCCCTCCAGGTTTATTACGATTATCAGGTGCTCTAATATATTTAAAGTCACCATAGAGAAGCCAATCCTCATCATCAGGTATGTCCAAATCAAACATCCAAGAAGTGAAAGCAGCTCTGGCCGGCCCAGTACATGGCCCATAAACATTAATAAGATTATACTTGTTGGCACTCTGTAGAGGTGTAAACTGAATACCCAAAGCAAAATATTCTGAACATATCACGGTGCCATTAAACCACCAGAGGCTCCCTGAGAGGGCACCACTTCAAATTTATCAAACTTTTTAGGACAGAAAAGTTTAACAAAAGCAACATCAAAAGCAACACGCTTGGTATCTTGCAGACAAATTACTGAACATCCACTACTACTAATAGAATTACGCAAAGCCAATTGTTTTTTCTCAGAGTTGATCCCTCAGACGTTCCAGCACAGCACCTTCCACGCCTTAAACTGGATCTGGGTCTGTCGGCGTCCTGGGAACGGGGGTCCCCAGACTTGCCGGCCCACGGCCCGCTGCGTGGCTGAGCCAGCAGGCCGTACAACCCATCATCACCAACAAAGCACCCAAGACCCTCACGAGGGTCCAAGCCTCGTGAGGCGACGACGCAAGGCCTCCTCAAGAGTGGCCTAGCCAGGCAGGCTCACGAGGAGCAAAGATCAAGGCGGGGCAAACCTCATGAGACTCTCGTGACGTGAGCCATGACGCACGACACCAGGCGGGCTCCAGCGCGTGCAGCGTCCTTGTTTCGTCTTTGGTGCTAAGGAGGCGAGCGCAGGCGAGGAGTACCGACGCATCGGGCAAAGGTTGCCATTTTGGTGCAACAAGACCAAAGCCAGAAGGACGGCAAGACGGAGGTCATCGTGGAGCTCAAGACGGCGTCACCACCAAAGCTTTTGGCAGGCGAAGACCACTTTTGTCAGGATAGCTTGTACTAGCTGTCCCCCTTCAAATTAGCCCGCCATTGTTGGCTCCCTTCCCGGTCGATATTTGGGAAGAGGACCAGGGCCAATATAAATAGGACTAGCTACCACCTTAGTAAGGACGGATCATTTCAGACCATCCACACACACACACAAGCTCACCGAGCTCAAGAACACCTCAACCTCAGGAGGTGCTACCTCTTGAGCACTGCGTTGGTTTTCCCCGAAGAGGAAGGGATGATGCAACAAAGTAGCATAAGTATTTCCATCAGTTTTTGAGAACCAAGGTATCAATCTAGTAGGAGGCTACGCGCGAGTCCCTCGTACCTGCACAAAACAAATAAATCCTTGCAACCAACACAAATAGGGGTTGTTAATCCCTATAAGGCCACTTACGAGAGTGAGACCTGATAGATATGATAAGATAATATTTTTGGTATTTTTATGATAAATATGCAAAGTAAAATAAAGGCAAAGTTAATTGTAAAGGAAATAACTAAGTAGTAGGAGATTAATATGATAAAGATAGACCCGGGGGGGCATAGGTCTCACTAGTGGCTTCTCTCAAGAGCATAAGTATTCTATGGTGGGTGAACAAATTACTGTTGAGCAGTTGACAGAATTGAGCATAGTTATGAGAATATCTAGGTATGATCATGTATATAGGCATCACGTTCGAGACAAGTAGACCGACTCCTGCCTGCATCTACTACTATTACTCCACTCATCGACCGCTATCCAGCATGCATCTAGAGCATTAAGTTAAAAATAGAGTAACGCCTTAAGCAAGATGATATGATGTAGAGGGATAGACTCATGCAATATGAAGAAAACCCCATCTTGTTATCCTCGATGGCAACAATACAATACGTGCCTTACTGCCCTTACTGTCACTGGGAAAGGACACCGCAAGATTGAACCCAAAGCTAAGCACTTCTCCCATTGCAAGAAAGATCAATCTAGTAGGCCAAAACCAAACTGATAATTCGAAGAGACTTGCAAAGATAACCAATCATACATAAAAGAATTCAGAGAAGATTCAAATATTATTCACAGATAGACTTGATCATAAACCCACAATTCATCGGTCACAACAAACACACCGCAAAAAGAAGATTACATCAAATTGATCTCCACAAGAGAGGGGGAGAACATTGTATTGAGATCCAAAAAGAGAGAAGAAGCCATCTAGCTACTAACTATGGACCCGTAGGTTTGAGGTAAACTACTCACACTTCATCGGAGGGGCTATGGTGTTGATGTAGAAGCCCTTCGTGATCGATGCCCCCTCCGGCGGAGCTCCGAAACAGGCCCAAGATGGGATCTCATGGATACAGAAAGTTGCGGTGGTGGAATTAGGTTTTTGGCTCCGTATCTGATAGTTTGGGGGTACATAGGTAGGAGGAAGGAGTACGTCGGTGGAGCAACACGGGGTCCATGAGGGTGGAGGGCGCGCCTGGTGGGGGTGGGCGCGCCCCCTACCTCGTGGCCTCCTCTCTTGTTTCTTGACGTAGGGTCCAAGTCTCCCGGGTCTTGTTCGTTGAGAAAATCACGTTCCCGAAGGTTTCATTCCGTTTGGACTCCGTTTGATATTCCTTTTCTTCGAAACCCTAAAACAGGCAAAAAACAGCAATTCTGTGCTGGGCCTCCGGTAAATAGGTTAGTCCAAAAAATAATATAAAAGTGGATAATAAAGCCCAATAATGTCCAAAACAGTAGATAATATAGCATGGAGCAATCAAAAATTATAGATACGTTGGAGACGTATCAAGCATCCCCAAGCTTAATTCCTGCTCGTCCTCGATTAGGTAAACTAGTCGCCAAACCGTGCGTCTGCATGGGCTAGCCTATTTTTAGATAGATCTATATGAGTTATAGTTTAATTAATGCTTATTTCATTTGAAATCTAAAACAATAATTATAATACAAATTGAAACCACTGCATATTGGTTGCCATGTTGCAAAAATAAACTATCATTTTGAGTATATTCATGATCGTATAATTTACATATATGTATGGTGTACCACTTATGTTACTCTAGTATTTAAGGATGTGTCATATTATTTATTTAGGGAGTGTTGATAGTTCTTTACTCGTACCATATATGAACGAAAGAAAAAGTTAATATTCAACAATTCCTTCAAATGTATATTTAATAATTGAGTCTCATCAAGCTCTAAACTATTAGGTAATACTTGCCTTACTGCAAAAATGTTAAATATATTTTCCAAGGAAAAAATATATTTTGTATTTTCATTGATAGTGTGATTAAAATATGTCATGTGCTTGCCAAATTCATTGTATGAAACCCGATGATACAAATATATCATGATATTGTGCATAAACTTGAATGGCTCCTTTGAGCTTGGTTAAAGATAATAGAAGAAATCATATGTTAAAGTTCCCAAAAAATGTACATATAGGTTTGTACTCCCTAATTTTAATGGTCATTAAAAAACTATTTGTATGTTGCACTCATAGGTTAATGGGTGGATGTTTAATATTTCACTTCCACACATACATATATGTTTTTTGCATCCGTCACAAATATATTTTTTAGGAATGCTACGTAGATGAAGTTGAAATTTATATGTAGGGAAAATTCAGGATATTTCCAAATTTATTAAGGAGGCATTTTGTAAGCCAACAATGTACCACACATAAAAATAGAAGTAATGAGGTGTGCATGAGGTATTTTTTCTGCTAATATATGCCAAATGGTAATCATAACTATCGTAAATTTCTGCCAGTAGCATTTGAACCTAGTGTGCAGCTCATCATATTTGGCAGAACACAGAGTGGGCACTAAGCAATACTATTCCTTTAAATAATTAACTAAATACAATATTTTTCATAATGTCTACTCCAAAGGTAAAACTGTCAGGACTGGATTTTCAGGATATTAATTTCCCAAAAAATGGCCCTTGTGCTCATCATCCCCAGGATTACTGTTAGCTGATGAGGCACCAACTTGATAGAGAAACTCCAAGCAAAATACAAGATATGTAGTACAAGACCATTCTGGCCTATGAGTACAACAAATGGTTTTTAGTGGTTGATGGCGGAAGCGGTTTGCGGATCATCAGCGTCTATGGGAATCCATTTCCCACAGGAACAACTAACCTAGATAACTCCTATGTTCACGAGGCAGCTATCACCATTGCGAAGGTTCCAGGGTTGACATCGCGACGCTCCTCTCCACACAAAAAATCTGGCCAAGACAATAGCCAGGGACAAGCCAGTGAGTACTTTTGAATGTACTCGCAAACATTATGAACACAGGTATAATATAACAAATGATAATCATGCTCTGACATATTCTATGATCACACGTTCGTTACAAAATAAACATCCATGATGCACATAGCAGGTTATTCATAGAGTAGAAACAGAATGCACCGATCGGGTGTCTGAAGCGACGCCTCGGAAGAATAATACTATAAAGCATGCCTCAGTCGGGCGTCTGAGCGGCGTCACATAAAGGGCTTATAAAAGCTATAAGTAGCAAACATGCCACAGTCGGGCGTCTATGCGACACCACATAAAGGGCTTATAGAGTAAATAAATAACAAGCATGCCACAGTTGGGCGTCTCAGCGATGCCACATAAAGGGCATTATAAAGTAAATGAATAACAAGCATGCCACAGTCGGGCGTCTCGGCGACACCACATAAAGGGCTTATAAAGTAATCTGAATGACAATCATGCCACAGTCGGGCGTCTCCGCGACACCACATAAAGGGCTTATATGAGAATAATCATAGTGAATATCCAGGAGGTAGAACTGTCCCAGGGATACTCAATAATTCAAATAATGTAAATGGTTAGTCCATAATAATAGTAATCATAATCATCATGAGTCACATGTCATGATCCATGTTTTGGTTTAGCCATCCTTTTCCTCCAAAGACCAACACTAAGACCGACACCTGACCCATCCCAGACTGTAGTCCTTAACCATGGACACGGCTATTCGAATAGATATAATCTCTGCAGAGGGTGTACTCTTTACCCATGAGCAACGGATTCCTTTAGTCCATCGGGACTAATTCCACCTACGGTCTTTTAGTTGAAAACACGCCTGACCGCACATACCAGCCTAACTTACCGGTGTTTGGAAATCACCCATGACACCCGTTAAGCGAAACTCTAAGTGGGGAGGCTACAACCTCGACTAGCATGGGATCACAAAATTTATAACGCGCGCAAACTAGGGGAGCTACCCCCTCGGCTCCAACCGGAAACACCCATGCCCCCGGACCAGGTGGCATGCCTACCGGATGCAGCCGGTATCTTCCACCATGGCCTCTTTGTATGGTGTGTGCTAGGAAAGGGGTTGACAACTTATTGAACCGTACCCTACCGATGGCAGGGACAAGTGGTAGCACGAAACAAGTATGGGGGTTACTGGAACAAGACTCGATCTATGGTCGACTCAGGAGGTTAAAGCATTTCCTGCATGGTTAGCATATGAAATATATTTCACACCAATCAGACAGAATCACACTCATCATACCTCACCATGCCCTACCGGACATAACCGTCTCGACGAGGGATTAGGGGCAAGCTCATGTCTACCCAAGACAGAGACTTTCCCGGATCCCTTCCAGTATTCATGAAAGGCATACAAGGGTGATTGCTATCGCAAACATATCGAATACCAACAGCACGGAATCATCAATATGCACTTACAAGTATGATCGTATCATCGCATAAAATAACGAAAACTCCGAGACAAGGTGGTGTTGTAACCGTATCAAACAACACAAAACAATATTATGCCAGGGTTCAGAATGCTTGCCTTCAAGAGTATGCAAATGGGGTGCACTTTTTTGAAAGTTGCCTTCTTCTCCAAAATCTCTGCTTTTAAGAAAATTTGCACAAAGTTTCAAAACAGTACAAAAAAGTTGTTTGAATTTTTTTCAAATAAATATGAAAATAAACTAGACAAAAATTGATAGACAATAGAAAAAGAACCAAATCAATTGGACTTATATTTAAAAAGTTATAGCCAGTCGAAACTCTGTTTTTAATTAAAACGGAAAAAGAAAACGGTTCGAATGAGAATACGTTTTCGGGGCAGAGAGGACGTACTCTGGGTTTTACGCTTTCACTTAAACCACGCGGGCCGGCTCGGGGTCATTGACAGTGGGTCCCTTGGGCCCACTGGTCACGTTTGACCAGCCGCCCGCGCCTCCTTCCTCCTCTGTCCGAGCGGTGGCGGGGCTCCAGCGATCACCGTCGATGAACCGCGGCTCCCCACGGGGTTCCGAGGGCAGGGATGGTTCTGCCAGTCCCGGGCGGTCCTCCTAGTGGTTTCTAGGTTGGCGGGGTGGAGGGAGTCGCCGGCGGCGAGCTCCGCGGCGGAGGTGGCTTCGGGAGGATTTGGGGGTTTGGGCTACGGTGGTTCCCGGTCGAGTTTATGAGGTGTGGTGGCTCCACAAGGCCTAGGGGAAGAGGATGGGAGCATTGGTTGGAGTTAGGGGCCTTGGTTTTGGCCAGATTTTACCAGAACGTGGCGGCGGCCGAACCCGCTGGAGACGAGGAAGAAAGCCTCCCTCCGTCGATCGCTGGCTGAGGGTGCGCTAGGGGGATGGCTTGAGGCTGCCCGATGGTCTGGACGAGCTCGGGGCTCCTTTTTATAGCGTGACTACGTCGGTTCCGCGGCTGCCGGGGATAAGATCGATGGTGAACCGTCGTTCTATAGCCAAGGGCACGTGGAGGCGATTGGAGCTGGTCGGCGCATTCCGACGAACTCCCCACTACTCAAGGGGGCGAGCTGTCGCGCGCGCATGGCTTGGGCGGCACCGTCCATGGCAGGAGCCTGCTGTGGCCGGTCGCTAGCTGCCATGGCCGACCTGACGGCGGCACTGTGGGGCTCCAGGGGCGGCCTGGAGGGTTCTGGTGAGCGGGCGAGGCCGGGGCGCGGCCCTGCGGGCGAGCAAAGGCCAGGGGCACGACGCGGCGGCTCGGATGCGCGCGCGTGGAAAACATGCGCTCTGGGCGCGCCCAGAGCACGCACGCTATGTGTTCGGCAAAATGGCAAGGCATGCCAGGGGGCTCCAATCCACATGAGGTTTAGCAGGGTGGGGCTATAGACTAAGGTAGATCCATGAGACATACTGGTTAGGCAAAGCAAGCAGGTCCAATGTGCAAACTAAAAACTATGTCAAAACTGACCATGCACACAAGGTGCTTGACAGAATGCCAAGGGCATCTAGGCAACTCTTGGGATGGCCAAAAACTCCAGATCATAGTCTCTTTAGATGATAAAGAGGGTGGCAAGGTTAGTTTGTCAAAAACAAAAACTTGTTAGTGCAAGTTTTTGGGAAAACCAAATCTGGAAAGAAACTAAGGGGCATTATTGCATGGACCAAAAATACTCCAATGGGTCCAATCTCCTGGACTTAGGGGTTTGGTAAGTTTACTTCAAGCAGGACAAATCCCAAGGCAACAAGAGCAAGATAAAATATGGTTGTAGTAGAAAGTACCAAACTGGACCAGAGAGCAAAAGAGGGTGATTTGCTTAAATTTATCAAAGAACTCCAATGGTTTTTTGCTTAAAGTTGAATTATACACTACTACCAACATCCCCTAATTTTGGTGGAAGTTTAAAGGAAATATTTAAATAGGTTGCAGTGCAATTTTACAAACTGGACCAGATTTGAAAAGTTGGGGTAGAGCTCACTAAAAGATATTTTTGCATAAAAGTGATGTGGGGACATCACATGACATCCCCAAATTTTGGTGAAACTTATAACTAATTTTATCAAAGGGTTGTAGTGCAATAGAGGCTCCAAAACTTATGAAAAATCATTTTTAGAGAAATAAAGCTCAGGGAAAAATAATTGCAGAAATAATTCCACTGAATAAAGAAATGTTTCTTGAGAGGGTATACAAGTCCAACAATATTTTGAAAGGTTTTCACTTGGGTGAAAACTCCACAATTCAGGAGAAAAGAGTGGTTCTAAGATAAAAAAATCCAGAAAATAAAAATTTAATTTACCAAGGCAAAATTTTAGTTAATAAATCATGGTTGTGGGAAACGAGAAATTTCTACTTTGGTTAGAGTAAATTAAGAATAAAATTCTAAATTTCTATAATACGCTGGTCGTACCCGAGAGCACAATGATATCTCTGGCTGACAGGTGGACCCGGGGTCCACTGTCAGTCTCTTCTTCTATCGGGGGAAGCGGATTGACTAGTCGATGAATGCGTCTCTCCTGGTCAGGCCTCAGTGGTCTGCAGATGGCGATCTAAGGATTTAAATCAGCGAGGCTGTGGAGATAACCCATTACTCGCTGGGTCAAACGCTCTTGAGCGATGACATACTAGGCAAGATTGGCCAGTACTGGGTCTCTCTCGATGCGTCCACCGGGAAAAGATGCTACTTCTCCGGGTGCTGCACGACTCGGGAAGTAATAATACCCTCGTGCGCTGGCATAGGGTACCGCGAATCGAAGGCGAGCAAGCGCTTCGTATTCAGCAGCTTCTATGGCCATCTGCGGAGTCGGCATAGATTTCCCCACGAAGGAGACTTCCATTGGGTCTTGGTTTGGGTTTGCGGGAGGAATGTGCACCACTGCCCAATATTTCGAGGTGGATGGGGTGATCCTCGATTTGAGCAACTCGTACTAGGGTGGATGGATAGAACCCATGGTACTGCAGGTAAAGTCCCACAATATTTTAACAAAACTACCTGGGGTTGCATCTGGAGTTCTCAGATAAATACTAGGGCTCGGCATGGCAAAGAAATGGCTGTGAGGGTTGTGCACGAGGAAAGGGATGCTTGGTAAGGTTACGAGGTGGCCTTTTATATAACATCTGGGCTGGGTCATTTATCACGGTGAGGGGCAACTAGTCTGTCGGTTCTGCTCTATGGGGTTGGGGTTAATGCCACAGATACACATATCTCACAAAAGTGACGTATTACTATGGGTGTCATCGGGGGTGGTTCTTGGAAGCTACGCCCGGAATTAAAAATGCAATCGTGCACCAACATACTTATGCATGGCTATTATTTAAAATATGGGCGCAAAATCAGACAGTATTTAATTACGGCGATACAAGATCATACAATTACAGGGTGTGGACATACTACCACTCGGTACTACTCGAGTGACTTAGTCTACCTCGTTTATATCTAAGCGGGCGTGCCTTGTGGACGTCGAGGCTTCTCCACGGGCCTCACCATCGGGGTTAGCTAGAGGGGGTTGAGGAGCTGCAGGGTCGGGGTAGTGATGATGACCATCGCGGGGGTTGTTGGCCACGATCCCGTTGGAGCGTGTTTCCAAAAGGCGACGAAGTGCTTCTGGGGACACCAAAGCACCTTGGTCGATGGCCGGGGCAGACCTCAAGGACTCGATTGGTTGTCCGAATAGTACGACTGGGTTACCAGCGTCGGGCTCATCTCCGCCTCTTGCTGGGTGAGGGAGTCCTGGATTAGGGGGTCTCTAGACAGCCGGACTATCTCCATTAGCCGGACTGTTAGACTATGAAGATAAAAGATTGAAGACTTCGTTCGTGTCCGGACGGGACTCTACTTGGCGTGGAAGGCAAGCTAGGCAATACGTATATGGAGATCTCCTCCTTTGTAACCGACCTTGTGTAACCCTAACCATCTCCGGTGTCTATATAAACCGGAGGGTTTTAGTCCGTAGGACAACAATCACAACATACAATCATACCGTAGGCTAGCTTCTAGGGTTTAGCCTCTCTGATCTCGAGGTAGATCTACTCTTGTAACACCCATATCTTCAATATTAATCAAACAGTACGTAGGGTTTTACCTCCATCAAGAGGGCCCGAACCTAGTTAAAACTTCGTGTCCCTTGCCTCCTGTTACCATCCGGCCTAGATGCACAGTTCGGGACCCCCTACCCGAGATCCGCCGGTTTTGACACCGACATTGGTGCTTTCATTGAGAGTTCCTTTGTGTCATCGTTGTTAGGCTTGATGGCTCCTACTATCATCGATAGCGATGCGGTCCAGGGTGAGACTTTTCTCCCCGGACAAATCTTCGTATTCGGCGGCTTTGCACTGCGGGCTAATTTTCTTGGCCATCTAGAGCAGATTGAAAGCTACGCCCCTAGCCATCAAGTCAGATTTTGAAGTATGAATTACACGACCAACATCCGTGGGGACTTGATCTTCAACGGATTCGAGCCACAGCCGGACGCTGTCGGGGGCGATGCTGATTCCACCGACACCTATGGGGACAGGGCCCCTTTCGGTTCGGTGGGGGGCGGAGAGCGCACAAAGAGCGGATCGAGGCAGTGCACGCGGGCGATTTTACCCAGCTACGGGCCGCATGGATGCGTAAAACCCTACTCCTGCTTGTTTGTGTATATTGGATTCTTGCTCAGGAGCGATGAACGCTGCCAGACTGAGCGTGAGAGTGTTCCTGGTGTTGAATGAGCCGAACTGGCCGAACCTCCTCTACGTTGCGCTTGGGCCTCCTTTTATACTTTCAAGGGGTTACCCACAGGTGGCAACGTAGACTAAAAAGGGTAGAAATGGAAAAGGATGCGGTAGGTGCAGCTACCGCTACTGTGGATACAGTGCACCATACCTAACTCTGACGGCAAGGGACAAGGGCATTAAATGCCTGTCTGAGTCTCCTAAACAGTGCAAAAGGTGACCGTTAGGAGCGCCACCATTTGCCACGATGGGCTTCTCTTCATCTCCGCTTGCCACCATGTACCCCTAGCTGCACGGCCTCCTGCCACGTGTGCTTGGGAGAGTCCCAAAGCGACACGTTAGCAGGTGTGCTAGAGCACGGGCACGAAGTGGGGGTTTCCCGCGGCAAGCTCCTTGCCGCGGCCGTCGTCTTGTCGCGTCCGGAAGCTTGTCGCTCGCCGGATCTTGCCGGGACGCAGGGCGCGTCACGGCAAGCTTTCTTGGCATGCCTTGAATGGCCTTCCCGGCAAGCTCCTCTTGCTGGGGTCTTGTCTCTTCCCGGCAAGCTCCTCTTGCCGGGGCCTGGGTTGGCCTTCCCGGCAAGCTCCTCTTGTCGGGGCCTTGGTTTGAGTACTTTGTTCTTGAATGGTCTTCAAGGGAACCACGGAGGGTCCTGGCGGTCACCCGGCAAGCCTTGCCATGGGGCGCTGCAACTGCCCGTGCACGAGTTCGGGGTAATTGGGTACCCCTACTCTAGTACACCGGCAGGAGCCCCGGGCCTGGGCCATACACGGTGCCGAGCGCTGTTGGGCCAGGCCCAAAATAGTGCACGGGCATGCGCGGCCTAGGTCACGCCGAATCTAACTCCGCTCCCACCGCGCACGCCCAGAACAGCACGCGTCAAACGCGGCGTCGTGGGAGAGATCGTGGGAGGTTGTGTGTGTGGCTAAGCCCCCCGAGCATGCGTCAGGCCACGATGATGGGGACGGTTCACGCCCTCCTCCCTAAACGGAGGTAGGTGTGGGGGCGTGGTGCATTTACTGGACGGGGCCGGTGCATGGTTTTCGGGACGTCCACTCCCCGCGTTCACGGGGCGGAGCGAGGCCGCCTCATCTGTCGCCTTGGTTCTGCATCCCCGACACGCGGCTCCCATGCGCTTGGGGTCACGGACGGTGGAGTGGGAAACTGGGCCGTCGCGAGCGGGTTGGCCCCGACTCCCTGCCCTTCCCGTGCCTTGATTCACTGAGCGGGGCGGCCGAGCCCTCACCTCGCTCCTTTATAAAGAGCGGGATGGGAGCGCAGAAACACGCACTCTCTCATCTTCTCCTTTCTTCAGCTTCTGTTCCCCTTTCTCTCTTCTGCCATGGAGAAAGGGAACCCAGGCCCTTCATCGGTGGCGGCGAGGGTCGCCGCCAGACAGCGCATCTCTCCCTCTTCCGCGCCCGTGGTGGCGGAGCCAGCTATGAGGGGAAGAGGGAGGGGGCGAGGTCGCGGACGGGGTCGAGGAAGAGGTCGAGGCGCTCGGGGAAGAGGCGGACGGGGCGGCACGTCAGCTTCACCTCCGCCGGCGGCTCCTCCCCCCACGGCGGTCCATATAGGGGACGACCCTTGCGAGTTCTTCGTCAGGCTGCGCCGGGCGCCTCGTCGTCGCCTCCGGCTTCCAGCTCCGTTTGCGCGCGCGATGGAGTTCGACCCGCCCGAGATGCTGAGACTGCACATGAGGGGCTGTGGGATCAGCGGCACGCGAGTCCGCGTTGCATTCCCAGCCCCTAATGTGATGTATCTTGATCGAGGGTGGAAGACGTTCGCCCGCATCCACAGCTTGACGGAGGGGTTTACCCTCCATTTTAAGTTGATGGAGGGCGATCTCCTCTCCGTCAAGGCCTTCGGGTGCTTCGGCACTCGGGCGAAGTGCTGCGTGGACAGCTCCTCCGACAGCGAAGGCTCCTCCTCGAGCGAGAGCGATGAGGAGGGGAGCGACAGCGACGACGAGGGTAGCGGGTCCGACTAGGCGTCGGGCGCCGCTTTGCGCGGCACCGGCGACCCCATCATCCGCGTCGCCGGCTTCTTGAACTCCCCGGGGTCGTCTCCTTGGGCGGCTGGCGTAGGGAGGCTGTGGAAGGGGAAGAGGGCAGGCGACAAGGCCGTCAAGCCGGAGTACGAGGGCGTGGTGCCCTCGACAGCGTGCTGACGTCCTGTCGCCCCGTCTTCGAGCCCCGCTTCCAGCGCCACCGCCGCCGTCCGGCCTTCGGACGACCCCCGGGATGTTCCCTTGGTGTCTTCTGGCACCCGTCACTCGCCTAGGCACTCCTTTTGCCCTTTTCGCCTCCTTGACCTGCCTCTTGAAAAGAGGGACAGGAAAGGGATTACGGGCACCTTATCTTTTTAATTTGTAAGCCTTCGGGCCTTAGCTGTATCTAGAACTTGTAATCCTCTCTTTCATGTTTTTCATCCTCTATGGACTGTACCTGAGTGGGATGTTTTTTTAATGAAAAGGGGAATGCTTGCCGGGTTATTTGTCTCGCGAGTTAAACCCACGCCAAGGAGCAAATCCTTGGTATCCCTCGGACAGACATTTCATCTCCCGGCAACAGGCCCTGCCGCCTTCCCCCGTCGCTCAACCTTTCTCACGCTTTTAACGGAGGCAGGAATGAGGTGGGTGCGGTCTCCTCGTTTCATCCCTTTGCTGCCGCGACTATGACCAAACTTGGCCCCGAGAACGAGCCCCAGGGCCTAGAGTCGAGGGAGCACGGCAGTTTCCGAGAAGAAACGTGGTTTCGCATTCCCCAGTCCATAAGAGGATGCATGATGAGGGATGAAAGACTTATCTGATATTGCTGCCCCCGGCAACTCTGGTTTGCCGTGGACGATTCTTGGCACTTACAGCCCCCAGCGATACTGGCTTGCCATGAAGGCTTTTATCTTCAGCAGAGAACTTTGACGTTCTCGATGCCGGCTTCCGGCAAGCTTGTTGCCAGGAAGACTTTTGTCTTCAGCAGAGAACTTTGACGTTCTCGATGCCGGCTTCCGGCAAGCTGGTTGCCAGGAAGGCTTTTACCTTCAGCAGAGAACTTTGACGTTCTTGATGCCGGCTTCCGGCAAGCTCGTTGCCAGGAAGACTTTTGTCTTCAGCAGAGAACTTTGATGTTCTCGATGCCGGCTTCCGGCAAGCTCGTTGCCAGGAAGGCTTTTATCTTCAGCAGAGAACTTTGACGTTCTCGATGCCGGCTTCCGGCAAGCTCGTTGCCAGGAAGACTTTTGTCTTTAGCAGAGAACTTTGACGTTCTTGATGCCGGCTTCCGGCAAGCTCGTTGCCAGGAAGACTTTTGTCTTCAGCAGAGAACTTTGACGTTCTCGATGCCGGCTTCCGGCAAGCTGGTTGCCAGGAAGGCTTTTGTCTTCAGCAGAGAACTTTGACGTTCTCGATGCCGGCTTCCGGCAAGCTGGTTGCCAGGAAGGCTTTTGGCGAAGAACTTCGTTGTTCTTGACACCGGCTCCCGGCAAGATCGTTGCCGGAAAGGCTTATGGCAAAGAACTTCGTCATTCTTGACACCGGCTCCCGGCAAGATCGTTGCCGAAAAGGCTTATGGCGAAGAACTTCGTCGTTCTTGACACCGGCTCCCGGCAAGATCGTTGTTGGAAAGGCTTATGGCGAAGAACTTCATCGTTTCTTGACGCCGGCTCCCGACAAGATCGTTGCCGGAAAGGCTTATGGCGAAGAACTTCGTCGTTCTTGACGCCGAAAAGATTGGCCCTAAGGGCGTTGCCAGCCCCCGGGCCATAACTGCGTTCAAACATAGCAAGTGATTAGCATCCGAAGTGCACTTAACTTGCTTGCGAATTTTGACTTTTGCTGCATATTCCCTGTGCCTGCTGGAATGCTTTCCGGTGCGTACGATCCAGCCAGTAGCGCTTGAGGGAACGGGCCCTTAGCGGCTATTCGGGAACAACGCCTCCCGGAAAGGTTTACCTTCTTGGTTCTAGCGCAACCGCACAAGTTGCCGAGCGGACTCGAGGCAACATGGAGCTCAACTAGCCCCGAGAAGGCTCCTCGGCATACAGGTCTATGCAGAATTCTCAAATAAATAGCGCATGCTATCTTCCTGTTCAACCTCTCTTTGTACGTCCACCCTACGCTTTCTAGGGAGACTTGCCGGTGCAGGCACCCTTGCCGCGAGCGCCGAGTGCGGAACTTCAGCAGCCTGCTGGCGGGGTCGCTACCGACAAGCAATCTTGTCGCAACTAGTTGCAGCTCGCTTAAGTTGTTGAGCGGACTCGAAACAAAGTAAGGGCGCTAGCAGCTCACTTAAGTTGCTGAGCGGACTCGAAGCAAAGTAAGGGCGCTAGCAGCTCACTTAAGTTATTGAGCGGACTCGAAACAAAGTAAGGGCGCAACTAGCTACGAGTTGATTCCTCCGCGCACAGGTTTTCCGTACAAAGAACAAGATCTCCGAGGCGGATAACCTTATATAGAAAGGAAATATCTAAAGTTTTGTATGACTTAGCTTTTTCTGTTGCCGCACTGGCGTCGTTCTTTTGCTCGCCCGCTCCTTGGGAGCCATGACGATGAAGATTTAGCCTGCGTGCATGCTGGATCGGGTTCGCACAATCTCGACGCCCCCTACCTGGCGCGCCGGAGATGTCGAGGGCGATGCTGATTCCACCGACACCTATGGGGACAGGGCCCCTTTCGGTTCGGTGGGGGGCAGAGAGCGCACAAAGAGCGGATCGAGGCAGTGCACGCGGGCGATTTTACCCAGCTTCGGGCCGCACGGATGCGTAAAACCCTACTGCTGCTTGTTTGTGTATATTGGATTCTTGCTCAGGAGCGATGAACGCTGCCAGACTGAGCGTGAGAGTGTTCCTGGTGTTGAATGAGCCAAACTGGCCGAACCTCCTCTACGTTGCGCTTGGGCCTCCTTTTATACTTTCAAGGGGTTACCCACAGGTGGCAACGTAGACTAAACAGGGTAGAAATGGAAAAGGATGCGGTAGGTGCAGCTACCGCTACTGTGGAAAAAGTGCACCCTACCTAACTCTGACGGCAGGGGACAAGGGCATTAAATGCCTGTCTGAGTCTCCTAAACAGTGCAAAAGGTGACCGTTAGGAGCGCCACCGTTTGCCACGATGGGCTTCTCTTCATCTCCGCTTGCCACCACGTACCCCTAGCTGCACGGCCTCCTGCCACGTGTGCTTGGGAGAGTCCCAAAGCGACACGTTAGCAGGTGTGCTGGAGCGCGGGCACGAAGTGGGGGTTTCCCGCGGCAAGCTCCTTGCCGCGGCCGTCGTCTTGTCGCGTCCGGAAGCTTGTCGCTCGCCAGATCTTGCCGGGACGCAGGGCGCGTCGCGGCAAGCTTTCTTGGCATGCCTTGAATGGCCTTCCCGGCAAGCTCCTCTTGCCGGGGTCTTGTCTCTTCCCGGCAAGCTCCTCTTGCCGGGGCCTGGGTTGGCCTTCCCGGCAAGCTCCTCTTGCCGGGGCCTTGGTTTGAGTACTTTGTTCTTGAATGGTCTTCAAGGGAACCACGGAGGGTCCTGGCGGTCACCCGGCAAGCCTTGCCGCAGGGCGCTGCAACTGCCCGTGCACGAGTTCGGGGTAATAGGGTACCCCTACTCTAGTACACCGATAGACGCGCCGCACTGTCGTGATGGGTATGACCTAGCTCTGCTATCGGACGGTACCCCAGAGGCCGCGCCCGCATCAGCTCCGACCCTTAGCTCGGAGCCAGCTGCGCCAATCGAGGACAGGTGGCTAGACACCGCCTCAGGGGCTGCAGTCTCAATGGCGATCGAGCCGAACACCAGCATAATCCTCTGCGCAGCCCGTGACTCCAAGGTGTCGGACTCTCCTCCGGACCCCGAACCATCCGCGCCCCTGCCAATCGAATCCGACTGGGCGCTGATCATGGAATTCACCGCTGTGGATATCTTTCAGCACTCGCCCTTCGGCGACATTCTGAATTCACTAAGGTCTCTCTCTTTGTCAGGGGAGCCCTAGCCGGATCATGGCCAACAGGACTGGGATGCGGATGACGAAGAAATTCGACGCCCACCCACCACCCACTTCATAGCCACTGTCGATGATTTAACCGACATGCTCGACTTCGACTCTGAAGACATCGACGGTATGGACGACGATGTAGGAGAAGAACATGAACCAACACCTATAGGGCACTGGAAAGCCACCTCGTCGTATGACATATACATGGTGGATACACCCAATGAAGGCAACGGCGTCGAGATAGCGGAGGATGACCCCTCCAAGAAGCAACCCAAGCGCCGATGTTAGCGGCGCCGCTTTAAGTCCCGCCAAAGCAAAAGTGGTGATACCGGCATAGGAGATAATAACACTCCGGATAGCGCCGAAGACAACAAAAAACCCCTCCAGCAAGAGTTAGATCAGGAGGATGAAGGAGCCAGCTCTCCTGAGAGAGCGGCTGGCGGAGAGGAGGAGGATAACAATTACATGCCCCCTCCGAAGACGAGGCAAGCCTCGGCGACGATGAATTCGCCGTACCAGAGGATCCCGTCGAACAAGAGCACTTCAAGCGCAGGCTTATGGCCACGGCAAATAGCCTGAAGAAAAAGTAGTAGCAGCTTCAAGCTGATCAAGATCTGCTAGCTGACAAATGGACTGAAGTCCTCGCAACCGAGGAATATAAACTCGAGCGTCCCTCCAAGAGTTACCCAAGGCACAGGTTACTACCCCGACTGGAGGAAGAAGCGTATGATACGGCTGATCGGCCACCTCATGGCCGCGATAGAGAGGCATTCCTGCCGAAAGCTCAGCCTCCACCCCAATGCCATCCAAATAAAAAGGCATGGGGAGATACGCCAGACCTGTGAGACATATTGGAGGACAAAGCAAAGCATTCAAGATCGATCTACGGATCACGAGGGCGCACCACTCTACGAGACGGTAAACGTCACGCCGAATACAGTAAAAGCAAATTCGGCCGGGCCGAACACAGCGGGCAGGACCCATACGAGCTGTGTCGTGATATAGCCCAATACAGAGGCGCCGCACACCCCTTATGCTTCACACACGAAGTAATGGAACATCAATTCCCAGAAGGTTTCAAACCTGTAAACATTGACTCATACAACGGCACAACAGATCCCGCGGTATGGATTGAGGACTTCCTCCTCCACATTCACATGGCCCGCGGTGATGACTTACATGCCATCAAATACCTCCCACTAAAACTCAAAGGACCAGCACGGCATTGGCTTAATAGCTTGACAGCGGAATCCATTAGCTGTTGGGAAGATCTGGAAGCTGCATTCCTCGACAACTTTCAGGGCACTTACGTGCGACCACCGGACGCCGATGACTTGAGCCACATAATTCAGCAGCCAAAAGAGTCGGCCAGGCAATTCTGGACTCGGTTCCTTACAAAGAAAAACCAAATCGTCGACTGTCCGGATGTGGAGGCCTTAGTGGCTTTCAAGCACAACATCCGAGATGAGTGGCTAGCCCGGCACCTTGGTCAGAAAAAACCAAAATCTATGGCAGCCCTCACGACACTCATGACCCGCTTTTGTGCGGGAGAAGACAGCTGGTTGGCTCGCAGTAACAACATATCAAAGAACCATGGTACCTCAGATACCAAGGACGGCAACAGCAGGTCACGTCGCAACAAGCATAAGCGCCGCATTAACGGCGAAAGTACTGAGGATACGGCAGTTAACGCCAGATTCAAAGGCTCTAAACCCGGTCAGCAGAAAAAGCCATTCAAACAAAGTACACCGAGTCCATCCAGTTTGGACCGTATACTCGATCGCTCGTGTCAAATACACGGCACCCCAGATAAACTAGCCAATCACACCAACAGGGATTGTTGGGTGTTCAAGCAGGCCGGCAAGTTAATTGCCGAGAACAAGGACAAGGGGCCGCATAGCGATGACGAGGAAGAACCCTGGCAGCCGCACACTGGAGAACAGAAGAGGTTTCCCCCGCAAGTGAGGACGGTGAACATGATATACGCAACCCACATCCCCAAGAGGGAGCGGAAGCGTGCGCTCAGGGACGTATATGCGTTGGAGCCAGTCGCCCCAAAGTTTAACCCTTGGTCCTCCTGTCCGATCACCTTCGATCGCAGGGACCACCCCACCAGTATCCGTCACAGCGGATTCGCCGCACTGGTCCTAGACCCAATCATCGACGGATTTCACCTCACTCAAGTCCTCATGGACGGCGGCAGTAGCCTGAACCTGCTTTATCAGGACACAGTGCGCAAAATGGGTATAGACCCCTCAAGGATCAAACTCACAAAGACGACCTTTAAAGGCATCATTCCAGGCATAGAGGCCCACTGCACAGGCTCAATTACACTGGAAGTGGTCTTCGGATCCCCGGATAACTTCCGAAGCGAAGAGTTAATCTTTGATATAGTCCCGTTCCATAGTGGTTATCACGCGCTGCACGGACGAACCGCATTCGCTAGATTCAATGCGGTACCACATTATGCATACCTCAAGCTCAAGATGTCAGGACCTCGCGGAGTTATTACAGTCAATGGAAACACAGAGTGCTCTCTCCGAACAGAGGAGCACACCGCGGCCCTCGCAGCAGAAGCGCAAAGCAGCCTCTCAAGGCAATCTACCAGTTCGGCGTTTCAAAGCCCGGACACCTTCAAGCGTGCTCGGGGCAATCGGTAAATAGACCGCCTGGCGCGATCCGAGCTCGCGTAGCAATACGATGGCCACCCCAATCCCATCCCAACGACATTGTTCGTGACGCGCGTACATAATTACACTTTAAAAATACCATGGGCACAGATGGGGAGGGGGAGGCACAAATACAGCACGCCCCAAAACGCGGCCTAAACCACACCAAGGGCTTCCCGTTTGGTTATTTTTCTTTTTCTTTCAGGACTTCAATCTCTGGAAACACTGTCCGGCAGCTCTATTGCCGAACACATGATACAGCAACGAAGGAGGCCGACGACTACGGAATTCCCAGGTGGATTACAGATTTCATATAATTCCTCAACTCGCCCTTGGAAGGGAGATAGTCCTACTCTTTTGCTCATTACACTATCTGTATCACTCTGCTTTAATGCAATTTTTTAATATACAATGCATGACATTATGACTATTATCACATTTTTGTTATATGTATACATATCTATGTGTTCATTAATGACGCCTAGCAACCATACACTCTGGTACGGCCAATGCACCAGGGGCTTATGTACCCACAATACGGTGTGAAAAGTCCGAACACTTTCACAAGTGCGGCACCCCGAACGTATAGCATTATATGCATCAGCTCCGAATCATGTCTTTGGTCAAATGTTGGGTTTGCCCAGCTCCTATGTTTTGGTACCTTACGTTCCGCTCCATCAGCTAAGGTAGCGCTAGGAGAACTACTGCGATTGTGCCCCGGTTCTGCCGGGCCGAGCACCTCAGTAGAGAAAGCTAAAACTGACTGTCATGATAAGGCAAGAGATTGGTCGTTGTTCGGCGAGGTTTTTCAAGTCCCTAAAGACTTATGCCGCTTAGGGAGAGGGGCCGGCTCCGTCCGGCTTACAGGCATGTATCGCGCCCCGACTTCGGCCTTCCGAACACCAGGGGCTTCACCGAAATTTAAAATTATAAAAATCTAAGGCTAAGTGAGAGTGATAAAGCAATATTAGTCTGGTTGCCTCGTTCGTTGTGCTGAGCACCTCCCTCGAAGGACCCAAATATGGGAACCAGAGTGCTCAGGTTTATCCCGAACACCCCAGCACTAGCGGCATGGGGGCAGAAGCCGATGACTAGCCATCTCTCAGATTGGATAAACAGCCAAACAGAAGGTAATATTTTAAATTCACAAAAGCGTTGCATAGTGAATACGATACAAGTTTTCATACATACAGGACAAAACGAGCAAGTCTCATTCAAATATTACATTTTGCGAACACTCATCCGTGATAAGACGGGCGCCCGACAGAACACCCTCGTAGTACATCTCAGGGTGGTGGTGCTCCTTACCCTCCGGTGGCCCCTCCTTGATCAGCTTCACGGCGTCTAGCTTGCCCCACTGTGTTTTTACACGGGCGAAGGCCCGGCGTGCACCTTCAATGCAGACGGATCGCTTGACGACCTCCAGCTGTGGGTAGGCATGGACAAGCCGCCTCACCAGGCCGAAGAAGCTGTTCGGAAGGGCGTCGCCAGGCCACAACCGGACTATGAAGCCCTTCATGGCCTGATCGGCCGCCTTATGTAGCTCGGCCATCTGCTTCAGCTGGTCGCTCATTGGCACTAGATGTTCGGCCTCAGCATACTGAGACCAGAACAAATTCTCCATCGAGCTTCCGTCCTCGGCCTGGTAGAATAGTGCGGCATCGGACACACTGTGGGGCAAATCTGCGAATGCTCCTGAAGAGCTCCGGATTCGGGTAAGTAATCGGTAATTCACCTTTAAATGCTTGCTTTGCATATAGAAAGCCTTACCCGCCGCTATCTTCTTCATCACGTCGATCTCCTAAAGGGCCTTCTGGGCCTCGGCCTTGGCACTCTTCACGCTCTCACGGGCCGCGGCAAGCTCAGACTCTCTCGTCTTCAGGTCAAGCTCCAACGCCTCGTGCTTGGTCACGAGAGCCTGGAGCTCTTGCTGCACCTCGCCCGCCCGAGCCTCGTGCCTCTCTCGCTCAGTGCGCTCCTGGGCCGCCTTTTCTTCGGCCTGGGACAACGCTTGCTTCAGGGTCGCCACCTCGGTCGTGGCCCCTGGCAAACATACAATGATCCTATCATTTTAGCAATCGCGTCCTTTTTCTCATCTACAGACGGGGTATTACTTACCCTTGTTCTCCTCGAGCTGCCTCTTAGCAAGGCCGAGCTCTTTCTGGGACCCCTCGAGGGCCTCCTTCAGCACGGCGACCTCCGCAGTCAGTGCGGTGGACGCCAGCAGCAAAGCCTCCATATGCATATTGACATACTTATATTAGACTTTGTCGGTGTTTTGGGAACAGGGTCCCCAGACTTGCTTGCCTGCAGCCTGCGGCGTGGTTCAAAGGGGGGCCCAGCACGGCCCATCTTCACCAACACAAACTCAAGACCCTCGCGAGGGGCCAAGCCTCGCGGGGCGGACGGCACGGAGCTTCCTCAGGCACGGCCTCGTCAGGCTGGCTCACGAGGAGGCGGAGAGGTCAAGGCGGGGTACCTCGCGAGGTGCCCGTGACGCAAGCCATGACGACTCAGGGCGCCAGGCGGGTGCCAGCCCGCGCAGCGTTCTCCTTTCCTCTTTGGTGCAAAGGGGGCAAGCGCAGCCACGGAGTACTGAGGCATCAGGCAAAGGTTGCCATTTCGGTGCAACGAGACCAAGACCAGGAGGACTACGAGACGGAGGTCACCGTGGAGCCCAGGACGGCATCATCACCAGAGCTTTGCGCAGGCGAAGACTACTTTTGTCAGGATAGTTGATACTTGTTGTTCCCCTTCAAATTAGCCTGCCATTGTTGGCTCCCTTCCCGCTCAATATTTGGGAAGAGGACCAGGGCCTCTATAAATAGGACCAGACACCCACATGGCAAGGGGTCGACCAGTTGGAAAGAAGGAGAGAGAGAAAGGTGGCTGAACTCCTCCCAGCAGTTCATCGCCCCAGCCAAGAACAGACCCTCGCGAGGCTATTCTCCCTTGTATTGTTCATCATCATCAGCCCAAGAGGCAATCCACACACCACACACTGGAGTAGGGTATTACACCACAATGGTAGCCCGAACCAGTATAAACCCTGTGTCCCTTGTGTTGTTCCTTTCATAGCCTTGATCCTAGTGTGGCGGAGGGGTGCAGGTAGGTAGGAGGCGTAATCTCCATGCGCACCCCAGTGTTCGAACCTCAAGGGTCTGCCAGAACCCGAAATCTGACATTTGGCGCGCCAGGTAGGGGTGCGCCGGAATTCGTCTTCCACCGCTCCATCCCCCGTCGCGTCGTCATCACCATGCCCGGCGACCAGGAGGGCAACCCAGACCCATGGGCTGCGTGGCCCGCCCGCACAGAACCGCTCGCCTCAGGCGACCCCGTGCCCCAGGCAGCTCGCGGTCCACAGGGCGCTGCGGGACGCGGGCGACGCGGACAGGCTTCGACAACTCTTACACCGCGGCAGGCGCGGTCGATAGCAAGGGCATCCAATCACACCATGACCACGACACCGTACACCCGCCGGGAGCAGGCGAACTTGAGAGCCGCACTCACGGTGGCCCGAGAGCTGCTGCAGTGCAGACTGCTGGAGGGCGGCCACGACATGCTGCTGGAGCGAGTGGCGGAGCTCCTGGGCTTCGCCACCTCGGGGCTCACCCCATCTCTACCCAGCTCCCATCTCAAGCCCGGGGCGACCCACACGGGGGCTCCGCGCGCGCCCGCAGGCTCCAAGGCTACTTCGACGCCAGCGAAGCTGTCAGCGCCGGACCAGCGGCGGCGCTGCCCTCGCCCCCGGTCCGCGAAGAAGAAGGACTCAACGCGACCCGTGGCCCAGTGGGCGGCCGCGCTGCCACCCCATGGTGGGCGTGTCAGGCAGGACCACATGGCATGCAGGGTATTACGGCGTGGCATTCGGGATGACGACGCTGAAGGAATACGTGCCCCTCATGATGGACCAAGGACACCCTCACGAGAATGGACAAGGCTCGCTCCTCAGCCCAAGCTGGGGGGATGAGGCACTAGAAGCTGAGCCTTTCCAGGAGCCCCGGGACGGTCCCACTGGCCACGCTGGAGGCAACGATTATTGGGTACCGCTAATTTTTGAGGAGCAGGTGTACGCTAACCATGGATCGCAGGAGGTGCAGGTCGCCGCAGCGAGCAGCTGCCCCGCTCCCATAGTCTCCTACCCCTCGGGAGGAGGGCGCAGGGGGCTGCAGGAAAGGGGCAGGGATTCGACATCGCCACCGCGGTGTTCGGAGCAAGGCGTTCTCAGGAGGTAGGCTCTCCGCTGGGGAGGTGCCCCAGGGCCTGCCCTCGGCGGAGGACCCGTGGTCATTGGGGGAACCGCTGGCGACCGCTCTACCCCATCGGGCGGCGTCCTGGTTTCCGGTCATTGCGGATGGCACTAGAGTGTGGCGCAAGGCGGGGCCCTCATCTGGCGATATGAAGCAAGGCCAGTACCTGTGAAGAAGGCCCAGTGCCTGTGAAGCTCGCCGCCCCGTGACACTCTCATGTAATAATGAGTGGGGCTGTACACGCCCCGGAGTCTCAGGGGTGCCGGCCTCAGGCCCTGGGGCTCCCTCCCACGCCTAGTGGCAGCACTTAGTTCCGCGCTGGTGAGAAGACGTCCAAGACTAGACTAGGTGCCGGACACGGCCTTTTGTTTGCTTTTGTTGCTCTTCCCTTTGGTTGCCGCTTTCCCCCGCTGGATTCAAGTTGTATTCGAATTTGAGATTTGCGTGTGTTCGGGGAAGGGGTGCTTAGTCTCGTTCAAGCAATCTCTCGCGTTTCGGTTACCGCTTCGCCTCAGCTGCCTCCGCTCGTGAGCCCCTCGCGAGCCGGGTCAGGCCTAGCTTGCGCGCAGCCCAGACTGCCGCCGTCGCATCCTCTCAGGAGGGCGTCTTACTGCAGGTCCAACGGATTCAATCAGGAAACATTCCGGGCTCCACAGCCTCCTGCGGGCTGCCCCAGGGCCAGCACGGGACAAAGGTAAATTAGCCGACCAGCGCGTCGCTTAAGCCAACCACTTGGCGCAGGCGCATGGGCAATGTAGCTCCTACTGATACGATAAACACAAGTTTTACATGAGGGGCTCCCCCTCCAAAATGCTCTCACAGCTATCAGGCCAAAACCTGAGTTCTATTCATACAGGGTAAGCAGGAACGATGCACAATCAGTCGGATGAATCTCCCAATGCGTCCTCAGGAGCGCCATCGGGGCCATTGCTGGCGTCGCTGAACTCGCCACCGCTGCCCGCGTTGCCACCAGCGGCGTCAGGGCCGCCCGTCACGCCGCCCTCGTCGGCCGCCACGATCGCATCGTCGTTGTCCGAGGCGAAGGCCCTGATAAGAGCCTCCACATGGTCTTCTACCCAGTGCGCCAGCTCACCTCGGACGGCCTGGCGGACTGGGGCGACGGCGGTCGTCGAAATCGAAGTGGGGATCCATGCTCCGGAGATGGCTGAAGACACGAGAAAAGGCGCGCCTGAGCAGGGCACGGCTCCTCTCCTCCACCAACCTATCAGCCCTAATCGACCGCGCCTCTAGCTGCGTCACCACGTTAGTGAAGAATTGAAGATTGCCCGCGTAGTTGACCGCATGCGGCTAGCCGATGGTCTCCTCGCAGATGTTGCCCAAGGCCGCGTTGGCCCTCTCCCGGAGCGTGGTCAGCATGGGGCCGTGCTCATGCTCCAGGAGCCACCGCTGACGTATCTCGTCCGTGTTCTGGCGCGCGACGGCCTCAGCCTCCTCCACCCGCTAGCGAAGAAGGAGCACCTCAGCCTGGGAGGTGGTTAGCCCACCTTGCGCCACCTCAAGGGCGGCCCGGGAAGCATCGGCCCGCCGCGTCACCTCCTCCAGCTTGGCCCTCAGGGCAGCAGTCCTGCCTTTGGCTTCGGCCCGGATCAACCCCAGCTTCTCCTCGAACTCGTGCTCGAGGTTCAAATGCACCATCACCACCCGACGTTCGACCTCCTCTAGGACACAGGCTTCCTGTGCAGCGACATCGTCCTCCGCCGCGTCACCAAGCGCTCCCTCGTCTCCAGACGCTCGTACTCGCGGGTACATTCGGCGGCTTCCAGCGCCAGCGCCTCCTCACGCTTCTGGAGCTCCGCCGAGTCGCCGGAGGCCACCCTCATCGACGCGAGGGCTGCCTCGCGCAGCTCCACCTGCTCCTCCAGCGAGTGGCACCAGGCCAGGAGCTCCCGAGCCCGCTCCTCTGCAGCCGTTCGCCGCCAGTCAGCCTCCCGAGCTTCCTCAACAGCCCGAGACCGGGCCTCCCGAGAGGCCACCAACAACGCCTTGGCCTCTGCTTCATCAAGGTCGCGCTGACGGCGCGCAAGGGCGATGGCGCCCTCCAGCTCGCGCCTCTCTGCAGCCAGGAACAGGCCCTCGGCCTCAAGGCGCGCGTCTTCATCAGCAAGCTCCTCACCAAGCAGGCTCACTGCGTCAGTCGCTCTTTGAAGGAATCCTTGGCGGAGAGCGCGACGCTCCCGAGCGCGCTCAAGCACGTCTTCCACACCATCATCTGCCCCTAGCAAGTGTCGGGGGCTGATGGTCAGCGCTCCCCCTCCGGGCTGGGAGCTGGGGGCTGGCACCCTCGTGACTGTCGGGCACACCGCGTCAGAAGCCCGGCCTGGGGCCAGCCCGACCTCAGGAGAAGAGCGCAGGAAGCGCCTCAGCTAATCGCAGTCCACGACCAGGCGAGAAGCCCATGGCAGGTTGGCTATGCCACGAGAGGGATCGCGAGGTGCGCGGGGCCACGATACGCCTCGGGATGGTTCGCCTATTCGATCACCCTCGCCACAAGGGCTCCGCTGCTTGGGGTGCTCGAGGACGGTGGAGGGGGCAAAGCCAAAGGGGAAGGCTCCTCAGCTGTCTCAGCAAGCTCGGCTGGAAGGGGCCTGCGGAGCAAGGGTCAGTAAGAGCAACAGAAGGATCAGGAGCAGGGAAAGGAGAAGGCTTACTCATCAGTGGCGAAGTACTTTCTATGCTTAAGTAGGCAACAAGGGTAACCGTCGCCCAGGGCCTCCCTTCTCTTTCGGAGAGCCCCAAAGTCCATGCGGAAGCGGCCTAAGATTCGGGCGCAGGGATCGACCTGCGACGAAGATGGAGCGTCAAGACGATCAGCGTCAGGGGCGCCTGCCTGATGTGCACCACCAATCGCCTCCCCAAGAGAAGCAGCTGGAGCCTTAGGGGCCCCAGTCGCAGGCGCAGAGGGCAACTGTTTGTCACCCTCAGCCTCAGCGGTATGGGCCCCGATAACTGCTTCCTCATGAGCCTCGCCCGGTGCCATCACCACGCCGGGAGCCCCCTCGGCCTCTGGCGCCTCGTACCTCCCTGCTCCGCCACTCGAGGACGAGTCGCCTTGGCCGACTGGAAGGGCAGTCATCACCACCGGATTCTCGCAAGACCCCTGAAGGCCGACGGGGCGCAGCCCCCACTCATCAAAGACGGGCATCTGCTTCACAAAGTCGACCCTGCTCTGGCAGAGGTACAGTAAGGCCCCTCCCTGCCGGACACTGCCGGGATTGGGGTCCCCAGCCAGGGTCAAGAGCGCCATCTTCAGCACCTCAGGAGCCAGGTCCTCTTCCTGGAGCCTCATACTATCCTCGCGCCCACGGAAGGCCCACATCCGGCGAGAGTGGCGTTGAAGAGGAGCAATGCGGCATAGCTGGAACTCCTTCACCACCTTGGGTGCTGTCACGCCAAGCGACCTTAAGAGCGCGAAGCGGCGCCAGACGAAGATGAGCCGGGGGCTCTCAAGCGCCACCTGGCCCCAGCCCGAATTGGGGACAGCAGGCGAGGTCGGCTCCGTTAGCAGGGGGCTGGGCACCCCTGCGTCCACATACAGCCATCGCTCGCGGAACCCAACCGCGGGCAGGGGGAGCTTGAAGTCAATCCCAGAGGCGGCAGTCTCTGGCGCGGCAACAAAGCTTACGCACTCCCAGCGTTGGGTAGGGTCGACAAGATGCAGCGAGAAGAAGTGGCGCAGCAAGGCAACCGAAGGAGGCATGCCCACCATGGCTTCGCAGACGAAGGAGAAGACCGAAAGGAGGTGATGGATTCAGGACTCAGATGCAGTATGTGGATCTGATAGTGGGAGAGCACGGCATTGAAGAAATCAAAAAAGGGGGGAACCAGACCTGCCCACAGGGCGTCGGCGAAATATGGGACCTTGGTAACTATCCTGCCGATGGAGAAGTGGGACGCGGGCCAGGCCGTCGTTCTCCCGCATTCATTGAAGATTGTGGCCAGAGTCAAGCTGACCTTACCCAAACCCTCGGCGGGGGCTGCCAACGGCGGCGGGTGAGGCGATGACACGGGATTCTTCCCTCTTCCCTTCTTCGTCGGGGCCATGGCGATAGGAAAGGGGGGGGGGAGGATTTGAGATTGAATTGAAAACAGAAACCAGGGTTCGAGCGGAGGAAGGACAGGAAGTGCTCGAGCGATAAAAGGGGAACGGCTGTGTACGACTACGGGTCCGCCTAGCAAGGCGCAAAATAAGGAGGGCATGGGGGAACAGTGCCGCCCACGTCCAATCAACTGCCGCGCGGCGCCTATGGCCGCAGGCTGTTAGGGCCCGCGGCGCTTCGCCCTTTCCCTTCCGCCTCCCTGCACGGCCAAGTCCGGGCGCACCTTGGGCCCGGGGCTACTGTCGGCATTCTGGGAACGGGGGTCCCTAGACTTGCCTGCCTGCGGCCTGTGGTGTGGCTCAAAGGGGGGCCCAGCACGGCCCATCTTCACCAACACAAACTCAAGACCCTCGCGAGGGGCCAAGCCTCGCGGGGTGGACCACATGGAGCTTCCTCAGGCACGGCCTCGTTAGGCTGGCTCACAAGGAGGCGGAGAGGTCAAGGCGGGGTACCTCGCGAGGTGCCCGTGAGGCAAGCCATGACGACTCAGGGTGCCAGGCGGGTGCCAGCCCGCACAGCGTCCTCCTTTCCTCTTTGGTGCAAAGGGGGCAAGCGCAGCCGCGGAGTACCGAGGCGTCAGACAAAGGTTGCCATTTCAGTGAAACGAGACCAAGACGAGGAGGACTACGAGATGGAGGTCACCGTGGAGCCCAGGACGGCGTCATCACCAGAGCTTTGCGCAGGCGAAGACTACTTTTGTCGGGATAGTTATTACTTGTTGTCCCCCTTCAAATTAGCCCGCCATTGTTGGCTCCCTTCCTGCTCAATATTTGGGAAGAGGACGAGGGCCTCTATAAATAGGACCAGACACCCACATGGCAAGGGGTCAACCAGTTGGAAAGGAGAGAGAGAAAGGTGGATGAACTCCTCCCAGCAGTTCATCACCCCAGCCAAGAACAGACCCTCGCGAGGCTGTTCTCCCTTGTATTGTTCATCATCATCAGCCCAAGAGGCAATCCACACACCACACACCGGAGTAGGGTATTACACCACAACGGTGGCTCGAACCAGTATAAACCCTGTGTCCCTTGTGTTGTTCCTTTCATAGCCTTGATCCTAGCGTGGCGGAGGGGTGCAGGTAGGTAGGAGGCGTAATCTCCGTGCGCACCCCAGTGTTCGAACCTCAAGGGTCTGCCGGAACCCGAAATCCGACAAACTCCTACGATATTATTTGATCCTCTGTTCGGCTTTTCTTTGTGAACACCGAACAAAGCATCAGGGGCTACTGTCTATGCGGTAATATTTCTACCACATTTTAAAACACTTACCTCGAAGCCTCTTAGAAGGCAAGTACAGGCTTCATTCAATCGCTCTTGGCGGACTGAACCTTCTGGATCACCGCACTCATGATAGTGCGGTGCTCCTCCTCAATGGAAGCGCTGCGGAGCGCTTCCAACATAGTGTCCGACGCCTCTGGATGGACAGAGGTCACCGGCACAAGCGTCTCACCTCCCTTAGAAGGGGACCGCCTACCCGAGCTCGGAGCCGTTGGAGGGTCCGACGCGGTGTTCGGCTGAGGGATGAACTCGGAACTCTCGGGGACACCGTCCCCTCAGCTCCCGGAGTCCGGAAGGTTGCCTTGAGGTGCCTCCGGGACTGTCCCCCTCGATCCGGTGCCTCTTGAGACAGCACCTCAGTGTCGTCGGCTGGATGAGGGGAGGTGGCGGTCGGGACTGGATCCCTATCCATGTCCGAAGCGCCCAGGGAGACGTCCGAGGATACCTCGATATTGTCTCGGGGCGGCCTGCACAATTGAGTTCGGCGTTAGGGAAAGCAATGCGACAAAGGAATCCTATGGGTTACTTTGGTATCCGAATACTTACGATCTCCCCTGGGGCTTGGCCCTGGGCAAACACTCGTCTTCACTTTCGTCGGCGGCGGTGGAGCTGTCCGGAAGGAGTGTCCTTCCCTTCTTGGACCCTCCGGCCTCCCCAGTTGAGGCGGCCTTCCTTTTCTTGTCTCCCCCAGTCGGTGGGGGAGCCTCTTCTTCCTCTTCCTTGTCTTCGGGGGAAGAGTGTGCCGCAGACTCGTCGGATGGTGAGTCCGACGATGCCTGGCGTCAGGAACTCTTTCGATCTCCCTTGGCCTTCTGGGTCTTCTCCGGCACCTTATAAGGGGCCGGAGTCAACATCTTCGCCAAAAGGGCGTCTGTAGGGCCTTCGGGCAAGGGAGCTAGATAGTCGATTTGTCCGGCCATCTTCTGCCAGTCCTGTTAACGGCACGGGAGTTTAGATCCCACATAGAATCAATCTATATAGAAAACAAGTATCTTGTGAAAGGTAAAACAACTTACCGCACTAGGGTGGCGCTTCGCGCTGAATCCGCGATCCTCAGTAATGGGGGGAGGGACCGCGGCACCCTTGAACAGCACCCTCCAGGCATCTTCATGAGTTGTGTCGAAGAGCCTGTTCAGAGTTCGATGCTGCGCCGGATTGAACTCCCACAAGGTGAACTCCCGTTGTTGGCACGAGAGTATCCGGCGAACAAGCATAACCTGGACTATGTTGACAAGCTTGAGCTTCTTATCCACCATGTTCTGAATACATGACTGGAGTCCGGTCAGCTCTTTTGAATTACCCCAGGACAGGCCCTTCTCATTCCAGGATGTGAGCCGCATGGGAATGCCAGATCAGAACTCGGGGACTTCTACCCATGCGGGGTCGCGCGACTCAGTGATACAGAACCACCCCGATTGCCACCCCTTTATGGTGTCCACGAAGGTGCCCTCGAGCCATGTGATGTTGGGCATCTTGCCCACCATGGCGCCTCTGCACTCCGCCTGGCGGCCGCTCACTACCTTCGGCTTGACATTGAAGGTCTTCAACCATAAGCCGAAGTGGGGCTTGATGCGGAGGAAGGCCTCGCACACGACAATGAACGCCGAGATGTTGAGGATGAAGTTTGGGGCCAGATCATGGAAACCCAGGCCATAATAAAACATGAGCCCCTGGACGAAGGGATGGAGAGGGAATCCCAGTCCGCGGAGGAAATGGGTGAGGAATACCACCCTCTCATGGGGCTCGGGGGTGGGGATGAGCTGTCCCTCACCTGGGAGCCGGTGCGCAATATTGTCGTGCAGGTATCCGGCTCTCCTCAGTTTCTTGACGTCTCCCTCCGTGACGGAGGAGACCATCCACTTGCCTCCCGCTCCGGACATGGTTGGAGAAGGTTGAGATGGAAGTGAGGACTTGGGCGCTAGAGCTCGAGTATGCGGGAGCGGATGAGCAGAGAAGGAAGAAGGCGTGGATAGAAAGGTGAATCCTTATTCTTTATGTGGGCGGACAAAATTCAACGTCCCCACTTGCCTAGTAAAACTCGCTTATCCCCCAAGCGCCGCAATTGATGGCGCGGTTGGGTTACCCACGCCCGTATTGATGAGAATCCCGTAATAAGGGGACACGATCTCTGCTTTGACAAGGCGTGTCGAAAAACTGCCTCGCATTATGTGCGGGGCTCGTTGAAAGAAACGGTTCGAATAGTCACCGGGACATGACATGACGTCATGCTGTCAAAACTAGCTAGCAAATTAGATCTGCGAAAAAAACATTATTCTCTCTACGGTGAAATGTGGGACTTATTTTGCAGGGTCGGACACTATCCTCGTATTCAACTTGTTCTGTAATGTATTCGGAGAAGGAACCCGCCTTGCAATGCTGAAGACAACTGTGCGTCGGACTCGTCGTCATTGAAGCCTGGTTCAGGGGCTACTGAGGGAGTCCTGGATTAGGGGGTCTCTGGACAGCCGGACTATCTCCATTAGCTGGACTGTTAGACTATGAAGACACAAGATTGAAGACTTCGTCTCGTGTCCGGACGGGACGATACTTGGTGTGGAAGGCAAGCTAGGCAATACGTATATGGATATCTCCTCCTTTGTAACCGACCTTGTGTAACCCTAACCCTCTCCGGTGTCCATATAAACCGGAGGGTTTTAGTCCGTAGGACAACAATCACAACATACGATCATACCGTAGGCTACCTTCTAGGGTTTTGCCTCTCTGATCTCGAGGTAGATCTACTCTTGTAACACCCATATCTTCAATATTAATCAAGCAGGACGTAGGGTTTTACCTCCATCAAGAGGGCCCGAACCTGGGTAAAACTTCATGTCCCTTGCCTCCTGTTACCATCCGTCCTAGACGCACAGTTCGGGACCCCCTACCCGAGATCCGCTGGTTTTGACACCGACACTGGGGCTCGGGGAACCAGTTCTCCATGGGCTGTGATCATATCAAGGGTGATTTGATTGAACAGTTCCTCTAGTGCACTTACATAGCGCACCAGATGCAACAATGCAGGATCCGTCTCGTGATCTCTGTTGGAAACCTGGGGTGGCCTACCATACCCGTCATGGCTGGGATAGTAGTAGAACGAGCGACAGTTAACTCTGGGCGACAAGTGCCGGAGTTGAACTATAGCCTCTCGAGCAACTAGTTGGATGGCTTGTGGCTCAAACGGAGTTGTCCTTCCGGTGAACCTGTAGGGGCGTTCTGGCGATAGACCCCTACCATAGACGTGCACAGTGGCCCAGAATTGACGGCTCTCACCGCTCATGGGCCCTTGGTACATGACATATTCTAGGGGCTCTTCTAATGCAAAGGCTATTTTAGCTCGGTCACAAAACCTCCAAGGTTGGTTGCTGTGGTCTCATTGTTAACGGGTCCAGGCATTTTAGCTCGGTTTGGGGTAGAGGCTGTGCTGTGTTGGGTTGAGGCTAGCGTGCCCCTTTTATAGAAAAAGGGGACGGAGTCTTCCTTCGCACACTTGCGAATGGGACATTTTAGGTGTCGGTCACTGGCGCGTGGTCGACAGGCTAGGCTGATAGGTTGGGCACGACTGCCAAAAGGTGTCGGGGTCACTGTGTGTCTATCTTATATGAGAAGCTTGGCCGGGGTTAGGTTAAGGTCTGGTGGGTTGGTTAACCTAGATTTTTCGACCTGGCTAAGATAGGATTAGCCAATGGTCAGCCTGGCTCTGATACCAAGGTTGTAACGCCTCGGACACACCCGCCGGTGGTCGTCCCCACAGATCAATACTAGTCTTTTCTATGCACTTTGTCCTCACTCATGCACACCCGGGAGCAACTTCCCGATCGGTCACCCATCCTGAAACTACTCCAAGCTGAGCATGCTTAACTTTGGAGTTCTGTACGAATGGGCTCCCGAAAAAGAAGGAATTCCTTATTGATATGAGTAGTCTATCATCCCTAATAAGTCAGGCTATCACATACACCCCCACTCAGAGGAACCGGCGTCCTCGTGGGGCCACAGGACCGTTCCCTCTTGGCACATACGTATGTGCTTCCAGTCCAGTACATGTGCCATGCCATGTGCCATGACGGGTCACAAACATCATGAACAACATGACCACGCACCTGTCCACAACCGTCCGTGTAACCGCGAGGGTCGGCTTTGATACCAACTTGTCAGGACCGGATTTTCGGGACATTAATTTCCCAGAAAATGGCCCTTGTGCTCACCAGCCCCAGGATTACTGTTAGCTGATGAGGCACCAACTTGATACAGAAACTCCAAGCAAAATACAAGATATGTAGTACAAGACCATTCTGGCCTATGAGTACAACAAATGGTTTCAAGTGGTTGATGGCGGAAGCGGTTTGCGGATCATCAGCGTCTATGGGACTCCATTTCCCACAGGAACAGCTGACCTAGATAACTCCTATCTTCACGAGGCTGCTATCACCATTGTGAAGGTTCCGGGGTTGACATTGCGACGCTCCTCTCCACGCAAAAAATCTGGCCAAGTCAATAGCCAGGGACAAGCCAGTGAGTACTTTTGAATGTACTCGCAAACATTATGAACACAGGTATAATATATCAAATGATAATCATGCTCTGAAATATTCTATGATCACACATTTGTTACAAAATAAACATCCATGATGCACGCAGCAGGTTATTCATCTACAACATGGATATGCCGCAAGGGAGTAGAAACAGAATGCACCGATCGGGTGTCTGAAGCGACGCCTCGGAAGAATAATACTATAAAGCATGCCTCAGTCGGGCGTCTGAGCGGCGTCGCATAAAGGGCTTATAAAAGCAATAAGTAGCAAACGTGCCACAGTCGGGCGTCTGTGCGACACCACATAAAGGGCTTATAGAGTAAATAAATAACAAGCATGCCATAGTCGGGCATCTCAGCGACGCCACATAAAGGGCTTTATAAAGTAAATGAATAACAAGCATGACACAGTCGGGCGTCTCTGCGACACCACATAAAGGGCTTATAAAGTAATCTGAATGACAATCATGCCACAGTCGGGCGTCTCCGCGACACCACATAAAGGGCTTATATGAGAATAATCACAGTCAATATCCAGGAGGTAGAACCGTCCAAGGGATACTCAATAATTCAAATAATGTAAATGGTTAGTCCATAATAATAGTAATCATAATCATCATGAGTCACATGTCATGATCCATGTTTTGGTTTAGCCATCCTTTTCCTCCGAAGACCGACACTAAGACCGACACCTAACCCATCCCAGACTATAGTCCTTAACCATGGACACGACTATTCGAATAGATATAATCTCTGCAGAGGGTGTACTCTTTACCCACGAGCAACGGATTCCTTTAGTCCATCGGGACTAATTCCGCCTACGGTCTTTTAATTGAAAACACGCCTGACCGCACACACCAGCCTAACTTACCGGTGTTTGGAAATCACCCATGACACCCGTTAAGCGAAACTCTAAGTGGGGAGGCTACAACCTCGACTAGCATGGGATCACAAAATTTATAACGCGCAAAAACTAGGGGAGCTACCCCCTCGGCTCCAACCGGAAACACCCATGCCCCCAGACCAGGTGGCATGCCTACCGAATGCAGCTGGTATTTCCACCATGGCCTCTCTGTACGGTGTGTACTAGGAAAGGGGTTGACAACTTACTGAACCGTACCCTACCGATGGCAGGGACAAGTGGTAGCACGAAACAAGTATGGGGGTTACTGGAACAAGACTCGATCTATGGTCGACTCAGGAGGTTAAAGCATTTCCTGCATGGTTAGCATATGAAATATATTTCACACCAATCAGACAGAATCGCCACTCATCATACCTCACCATGCCCTACCAGACATAACCGTCTCGACGAGGGATTAGGGGCAAGCTTGTGTCTACCCAAGACAGATACTTTCCCGGATCCCTTCCGGTAGTCATGAAAGGCATACAAGGGTGATTACTATCATAAACATATCAAATACCAACAGCATGGAATCATCAATATGCACTTACGAGTATGATTGTATCATCGCATAAAATAACGAAAACTCCGAGACAAGGTGGTGTTGTAACCATATCAAACAACACATGACAATATTATGCCAGGGTTCAGAATGCTTTCCTTCAAGAGTATGCAAATGGGGTGCACTTTTTTGAAAGTTGCCTTCTTCTCCAAAATCTCTGCTTTTAAGAAAATTTGAATTAACACATAGTTTCAAAACAGTACAAAAAAGTTGTTTGAAAATTTTTCAAATAAAAATGAAAATAAACTAGACAAAATTTGAGAGACAACAGAAAAAGAACCAAATCAATTGGACTTATATTTAAAAAGTTATAGCTAGTCAAAGTTCAGTCAAAACTCTGTTTTTAATTAAAACAGAAAAAGAAAACGGTTCGAATGAGCATACGTTTTCGGGGCAGAGAAGACGTACTCTGGGTTTTACGCTTTCACTTAAACCACGCGGGCCGGCTCGGGGTCACTGACAGTGGGTCCCTTGGGCCCACCGGTCAGGTTTGACCAGTCGCCCGTGCCTCCTTCCTCCTCTATCCGAGCGGTGGCGGGGCTCCGGCGATCGCCGTCGACGAACCGCGGCTCCCCACGGGGTTCCGAGGGCAGGGATGGTTCCGCCAGTCCCGGGCGGTCCTCCCAGTGGTTGCTAGGTTGGCGGGGGTGGAGGGAGTCGCCGGCGGCGAGCTCCACGACGGAGGTGGCTTTGGGAGCATTTGGGGGTTTGGGCTACGGTAGTTCCTGGTCGAGTTTAATAGGTGGGGTGGCTCCGCAAGGCCTAGGGGAAGAAGATGGGAGCATTGGTTGGAGTTAGGGGCCTCGGTTTTGGCCGGATTTTACCGGAACGTGGCAGCGGCCGAACCTGCCGGAGACAAGGAAGAAAGCCTCCCTCCGTCGATCGCTAGCTGAGGGTGCGCTAGGGGGATGGCTCGAGGCTGCCCGATGGTCTGGACGAGCTCAGGGCTCCTTTTTATAGCGTGACTAGGTCGGTTCCGTGGCGGCCGGGGATAAGATCGACGGTGAACCGCCATTCTGTAGCCAGGGGGCGCGTGGAGGCGATTGGAGCTGGTCGGCGCATTTCGACGAACTCCCCACTGCTCAAGGGGGCGAGCTGTCGCGCGCGCATGGCTTGGGCGGCGCCGTCCATGGCAGGAGCCTGCTGTGGCCAGCCGCTAGCTGCCATGGCTGACCTGACGACGGCGCTGTGGGGCTCCAGGGGCGGCCTGGAGGGTTCTAGTGAGCGGGCGAGGTCGGGGCGCGGCCTTGCGGGCGAGCAAAGGCCAGGGACACGACGCGGCGGCTCGGCTGCACGCGTGTGCAAAACGTGCGCTCTGAGCACGCCCAGAGCACGCACGCTACGTGTTCGGCAAAATGCCAAGGCATGCCAGGGGGCTCCAATCCACATGAGGTTTAGCAGGGTGGGGCTATAGACTAAGGTAGAGCCATGAGACATGCTGGTTAGGCAAAGCAAGCAGGTCCAATGTGCAAACTAAAAACTATGTCAAAACTGACCATGCATGCAAGGTGCTTGACAGAATGCCAAGGGCATCCAGGTAACTCTTGGGATGGCCAAAAACTCCAGATCATAGTCTGTTTAGATGATAAAGAGGGTGGCAAGGTTAGTTTGTCAAAAACGAAAACTTGTTAGTGCAAGTTTTTGGGAAAACCAAATCTGGACAGAAACTAAAGGGCATTATTGCATGGACCAAAAATACTCTAATGGGTCCAATCTCCTGGACTTAGGGGTTCGGTAGAGTGTACTTCAAGCAGGACAATTCCCAAGGCAACAAGAGCAAGATAAAATATGGTTGTAGTAGAAAGTACTAAACTGGACCAGAGAGCAAAAGAGGGTGATTTGCTTAAATTTTTCAAAGAACTCCAATGGGTTTTTGCTTAAAGTTGAATTATACACTACTACTAACATCCCCTAATTTTGGTGGAAGTTTTAAAGAAATATTTAAATAGGTTGCAGTGCAATTTTACAAACTGGACCAGATTTGAAAACTTGGGGTAGAGCTCAAAGTTTCCAAATGACTAAAAGAGATTTTTGCATAAAAGTGATGTGGGGACATCACATGACATCCCCAAATTTTGGTGAAACTTATAACTAATTTTATAAAAGGGTTGTAGTGCAAAAGAGGCTCCAAAACTTATGAAAATCATTTTTAGAGAAATAAAGCTTAGGGAAAAATAATTGCAAAAATAATTCCACTGAATAAAGAAATGTTTCTTGAGAGGGTATACGAGTCCAACAATATTTTGAAAGGTTTTCACTTGGGTGAAAACTCCACAATTCAGGAGAAAAGAGTGGTTCTGAGATAAAAAAAATCCAGAAAATAAAAATTTAATTTACCAAGGCAAAATTTTAGTTAATAAATCATGGTTAAATTTTTCTGGTGTTACAAAAACTTTTGTACATTCATGTAGGTTTATGGCAGGGTAAGATCGATATAATTTTTGTAATTATATGAGCAACTAATGTCTAATGGCCTAATGAAATTACACACGTTGTCGAATAAGATAAAACGAAACGTTGAAAAGAAGATAGAATTTGAGATCCAAGCACAAAGCAAACTAAACATTCACTAAGTCACCATAAACCTTATTAATATCTAGTTAGGTTCATTGGGTACCAAACAACTTCAGAAAGAAATAAATCATCATCACATAAAATTAAAACTGGGTAGAAAAAAAGAACGTAATTGTAAAATTTCTAAGAACTTAGATGCATACCTTGATCCAGCGATATAACCTTGCTCTGTCCTAAGAAAATAACCTTTGCTCCACCATATGACATTACGCCATGGAGTTTCTTTGTTTATGTGTACAGTTATATAGCATAAGATCAGGAAGCGCAGGCAATAAAATTGTTGAAACCAACCATGATTAATTAGTGGGCTTGTCTGGCAGCGACTTTACACCATGGAGTTTCTCTGTTGCTGTGTACAGTTATATATAAAGGATGACATCAGGAAGCACACCTAGTAATATTGTTGCAATTAACCATGATTAATTAGTGTCCTTGTCTGGCTGTGACTTGGGCAATCACCCGCATGTGCTCCATTCTTCCGGCCGGTCGATTCAGTAGCTAGCTTAGGCTAGCCAGCCTTGTTTCATGCTTTCTCCACTAATCAATCAAGGTGCCTAAATCCTTGCAGTTGTGTCTCGTTGGAACATTGTAGACTGCTTGTAGGTGCGTGTTTGTGGAGAAAGAACTCCCCTCGGAGCTACAATCGGGTCCCACGCCAATATAAATTCCTCCTTAGCAATTGCTTGTGCTAACATATTGGCCTACAAACTGGACTACAGGGAACAAACAAACTAACGGCCAATAAAAACTGTATGATAGTATCGTCCATTGCTGCCTGCACCTTACGCTTAAAATTGCTTTTGCCACCTTGCTTTTTATGCCTCCGATTTGCCTTATCACAGAGAGGTGTCATTGACGGCAACACTTAGGGCATGACACCATTGGAGGAGAGAGGCACGTATGAGGCACAGGAAAATAGATCGATCTAAAAAACTAGAATATTACAGAGGGGTTTGGTTTAAATATGGTGCCATCTCAGTATCAAGGGGGAAAAGCGGGATACGACCACCAGATTTAACATCAGTAGTTATAGAGAGAAGGAGTAGGATTTGAGATTTGCTGAGTTGTGAGTCACATCCAAAGAACCAACATGCAGTCAAACACACACACACATAGCCAAGTTGACTCCCAAGCATGTTGATTGATTCTGGCTATGTATGCACGCGCAGTCGGTACATGTAATAGAGATCTCTTCTGGCAGCTAGCACGCGCACGTGAGGCACACATCAAGGCAAGAGATTCTTGATCGTACTGACCCGGATTAAGCTTTGCCGCGGCCGGCCGGAAACACAATGCACATGGCAGTAGCGGCCTGTGTCTATAGGAAATTTTGATGGATGTCGGCGGCGGCTGCATGACGTGAAGAAGAAACAGGTCGGGGAGAGATTGATTATTAGATATATATCATTCAGGATTTTTCTCTTCTCCACATATCGTTCTGTTCTGAACTCCAGGCTAATATCACGGTGGAAGGAGTCCTCCCGGTTGTTCAAGTAAATCTACACCGTTATAATTTGGTCCCACCGAATTAACGGCTGGTAAATTCTAATTAACGTTGGAATTTCTTGAGAGTCTATAATTAGTATAGGTATAGGTGATAAAAACAGAATTTTTGATGCGGAGTGCTACTTGGCATAATGTTAATGTAATTCTTCTTAATTGTGGTATGAATATTCAGATCCGAAAGATTCAAGACAAAAGTTCATATTGACATAAAAATGATAATACTTCAAGCATACTAACTAAGCAATTATGTCTTCTCAAAATAACATGGCCAAAGAAAGTTCATCCCTACAAAATCATATAGTTTAGTCATGTTTCATTTTCGTCACACAAGAATGCTCTCATCATGCACAACCCTGATGACAAGCCAAGAATTGTTTCATACTTTAGTAATCTCAAACCAATAAACTTTCACGCAATATATGAGCGCGAGCCATCGACATAGCACTATGGGTGGAATAGAATATAATGAGGGAGGTTATGTGGAGAATACAAAAAAGGAGAAAGTCTCACATCAACGAGGCTAATCAATGGGCTATGGAGATGCCCACCGATTGATGTTAATGCAAGGAGTAGGGATTGCCATGCAACGGATGCACTAGAGTTATAAATGTATGAAAGCTCAACAAAAGAAACTAGTGGGTGTGCATCCAGCTTGCTTGCTCACGAAGACCTAGGGCACTTGAGGAGGCCCATTGTTGGAATATACAAGCCAAGTTCTATAATGAAAAATTCCCACTAGTATATGAAAGTGACAAAACAAGAGACTCTCTAACATGAAGATTAAGGTGCTACTTTAAAGCACAAGTGTGGCAAAGAATAGTAACATTGTCCCTTCTCTCTTTTTCTCTCTTTTTTTCTCTTTTTTGGGCCTTTCTCTTTTTTATGGCCTTTCTCTTTTTTTGGGCCTACTCTTTTTTATGGCCTTTCTTTTTTTTATTCCTCACTTGGGACAATGCTCTAGAAAATGATGATCATCACACTTTTATTTATTTAAAACTCAATGATTACAACTCGACACTAGAACAAAGATGACTCTATATGAATGCCTCCGGCGGTGTACCGGGATATGCAATGAATCAAGAGTGACATGTATGAAAGAATTATGAACGGTGGCTTAGCCACAAATACTATGTCAACTACATGATCATGCTAAGCAATATGACAATAATGAATGTGTCATGATGAATGGAATGATGGAAAGTTGCATGGCAATATATCTCGGAATGGCTATGGAAATGCCATAATAGGTAGGTATGGTGGCTGTTTTGAGGAAGATATAAGGAGGTTTATGTGTGAAAGAGCGTGTCATATCACGGGGTTTAGATGCACCGGTGAAGTTTGCACCAACTCTCAATGTGAGAAAGGGCAATGCACGGTACCGAAGAGGTTAGCAAGGATGGAAGGGTGAGAGTGCGTATAATCCATGGACTCAACATTAGTCATAAAGAACTCACATACTTATTTCTAAAATCTACAAGTCATCAAAAACCTTGGTACTACGCGCATGCTCCTAGGGGGATAGATTGGTAGGAAAAGACTATTGCTCGTCCTCGACCGCCACTCATAAGGAAGGCAATCAAATAACACCTCATGTTTCAAATTTGTTGCATAACGTTTACCATACGTGCATGCTAGCGGACTTGCAAACTTTAACACAAGTACTTCTCAATTTCACAACTACTCAACTAGCACGACTTTGATATTATTACCTCCATATCTCAAAACAATCATCAAGCATCAAACTTCTCTTAGTATTCAAAACACTCGTAAGAAAATTTTATTGACCTCGAATACCTAGCATATTAGTATTTTAAGCAAATTACCATGTTATTAAGACTCTCAAAATAATCTAACTGAAGCATGAGAGATCAATAGTTTCTATAAAACAAATCCACCATCCTTCTCTAAAAGATATAAGTGAAGTACTAGAGCAAAATTATATAACTCAAAAGATATAATTGAAGCACATAGAGTATTCTAAAAAAATCCAAATCATGTATGGATCTCTCAAAAGGTGTGTACAGCAAGGATGATTGTGGTAAACTATCAAGCAAAGACTCAAATCATAGAAGACGCTCCAAGCAAAACACATATCATGTTGCGAATAAAAATATAGCTCCAAGTAAAGTTACCGATAGAAGTAGACGAAAGAGGGGATGCCTTCCGGGGCACCCCCAAGCTTTGGCTTTTAGGTGTCCTTAGATTATCTTGGGGGTGCCATGGGAATCCCCAATCTTAGGATCTTTCCACTCCTTGTTCCATAATCCATCAAATCTTTACACAAAACTTGAAAACTTCACAACACAAAACTTAAAGTAGAAAATCTCGTGAGCTCCGTTAGCGAAAGAAAATAAAAGACCACTTCAAGGTACTGTAATGAACTCATTATTTATTTATATTGGTGTTATACCTACTGTATTACAACTTCTATATGGTTTATGAACTATTTTACTAGCCATAGATTCATCAAAATAAGCAAACAACACACGAAAAACAGAATCTGTCAAAAACAGAACAGTCTGTAGTAATCTGTAGCTAGCGCAAGATCTGGAACCCCAAAAATTCTAAAATAAATTGCTGGACGTGAGGAATTTATCTATTAATCATCTTCAAAAATAATTAACTAAATATCACTTTCCAAATAAAAATGAAAGCAGTTGTCGTGAGCCCTAAAGTTTCTGTTTTTTACAGCAAGTTCAACAAGTATTTCCCTAAGTCTTCCCAACGGTTGTACTTGGCACAAACACTAATTAAACAAAAAAACACAACCAAAACAGAGTCTAAATAATTTATTTATTACTAAAAAGGATCAAAAAGCAAGGAATAAAAATAAAATTCGGTTGCCTCCCAACAAGCGCTATCGTTTAACGCCCCTAGCTAGGCATAACAAGAAAGAATTGATCTAGGTGTTGCCATCTTTTGTAGGCAATCCATAAGTGTCTCTCATGATAGATTCATAAGGTAATTTAATTTTTTTTCTAGGAAAGTGTTCCATGCCTTTCTTTAATGGAAATTGGAATCTAATATTTCCTTCCTTCATATCAATAACTGCACCAATCGTTCTAAGGAAAGGTCTACCAAGAATAATAGGACATGAAGGATTGCAATCTATGTCAATAACAATAAAATCTACAGGCACATAATTCCTATTTGCAACTATAAGAACATTCTTCCCATAGGTTTCTTAATAGTGGAATCCGCAAGGTGCAAGTTTAGAGAGCAATCATCAAAATCACGGAAACCTAACAAATCACACAAAGTCTTTGGAATCGTGGAAACACTAGCACCCAAATCACATAAATCATAGCATTCATGATCTTTAATTCTAATTTTCTTAGTTGGTTCCCACTCATCATAAAGTTTTCTAGGGATAGAAACTTCCAATTCAAGTTTTTCTTCATAAGATTGCATCAAGGAATCAACGATATGTTTAGTAAATGCTTTATTTTGACTATAAGCGTGAGGAGAATTTAGTATGGATTGCAACAAGGAAATACAATCAATCAAATAGCAATTTTCATAGTTAAATTCCTTTGAATCCATGATAGTGGGTTTAGCAACATCTAGGGTTTTAATTTCTTCAATCCCACTTTTACCAAATTTAGCATCAAGATCAACAAATTCTGAATTCTTGGAACGCCTTCTAGGTAAAGGTGGATCATATTCAGTCCCATCATTATCAAGATTCATATTGCAAAACAAAGATTTAACAGGGGACACATCAATAACTTTTATATCTTCATCTTTATTTTCATAGGAACTAGAAGAACACGCTCTTATAAAGGCATCTTTCTTGGCACGCATCCTAGCGGTTCTTTCTTTGCACTCATCAATGGAAATTCTCATGGCTTTGAGAGACTCATTGATATCATGCTTAGTTGGAATAGATCTAAGTTTCAAAGAATCAACATCAAGAGCAATTATATCAATGTTCCTAGCCAAATCATCAATCTAAAGCAATTTTTCGTCAATCATAGTATTGAAATTCTTTTGCGAAGTAATAAATTCTTTAATATTAGATTCAAAATCACAGGGCATCTTATTATAGTTTCCATAATAATTGTTGTAGGAATTACCATAATTATTAGAGGAATTACTAGGATAAGGCCTAGGATTGAAATTTCCTCTATACGCGATATTACCAAAATTGTTCCTACCAACAAAATTCACATCCATAGATTCATTATTATTCTCAATCAAAGTAGACAAGGGAATATCATTAGGATTAGAAGAAACACTCTTATTAGCAAATAATTTCATAAGTTCATCCATCTTTCCACTCAAAACATTAATTTCTTCTATTGCATGCACCTTTTTATTAGTAGATCTTTCTGTATGCCATTGAGAATAATTAACCATAATATTATCTAGGAGTTTAGTAGCTTCTCCTAAAGTGATTTCCATAAAAGTGCCTCCCGCGGCCGAATCTAAAAGATTTCTAGAAGCAAAATTCAATCCGGCATAAAAATTCTGAACAATCATCCATAAATTTAAGGGAAAACTTTGTTTTTGCCACTCTAGTTTTTGCCCACTTTGATTATGCCACTCTAGAATTTGAAATTTCACTTTTGCCACTCTTAGCTTTTGACAATATATCACTTTTGCCATTCAGTGGCAAAAGCAAAATTTTCAGAGTGGCAATTGTGATACATTGTCAAAAGCTAAGAGTGGCAATAGTGAAATGAAAAATTATCGATTTTGCCACGGAATGGCATTTGTGATGTATTGTCAAAAGCTAAGAGTGGCAAAATTGAGATGTCAAATTCTAGAGTGGCATAAGCAAAATTGGCAAAAGCTAGAGTGGTAAAAACAAAGTTTTCCCTAAATTTAAACCATGAGTAGGGCAATTACGTATCATTAATTTTATTCTCTCCCAAGCTTGTGTAACATGTTCATGATCAAGTTGCTTAAAGTTCATAATATCGTTTCTAAGAGAGATGATCTTAGCGGGAGGAAAATACTTAGAGATAAAAGCATCTTTGCACTTGTTCCATGAATCAATACTATTTTTAGGCAAAGACGAAAACCAAGCTTTAGCACGATCTCTAAGCGAAAAAGGAAATAGCTTCAACTTAACAATATCATTATCCACATCTTTCTTCTTTTGCATGTCACACAAATCAACGAAGCTATTTAGATGGATAGCGGCATCTTCACTAGGAAGGCCGGAAAACGGATCTTTCATGACAAGATTCAGCAAAGCAGCATTAATTTTTTCACAAGATTCAGCATCGGTAAGAGGAGCAATCAGAGTGCTAATAAAATCATTGTTGTTGGTATTAGTGAAGTCACACTATTGAGTATTATCTTGAGCCATCGTGACAAGAAAATAAACTAACACACAAGCAAACAAAAAGCAAGCGGGCAAAAAGAGGCAAATAGAGAAAGAGAGGGAGGATAGAGAGAGAGGGCAAATAAAACGACAAGGGTGAAGTGGGGGGGGGGAGGAAAACGAGAGGCAAATGGCAAATAATGTAATGCGGGAGATAAGGGTATGTGATGGGTACTTGGTATGTTGACTTTTGCGTAGACCTCCCCGGCAACAACGCCAAAAATCCTTCTTGCTACCTCTTGAGCACTGCGTTGGTTTTCCCCGAAGAGGAAGGGATGATGCGGCAAAATAGCGTAAGTATTTACCTCAGTTTTTGAGAACCAAGGTATCAATCCAGTAGGAGGCTACGCGCGAGTCCCTCGTACCTGCACAAAACAAATAAATCCTCACAACCAACGCAAATAGGGGTTGTCAATCCCTATAAGGCCACTTACGAGAGTGAGATCTGATAGATATGATAAGATAATATTTTTGGTATTTTTATGATAAAGATGCAAAGTAAAATAAAGGCAAAGGAAATAACTAAGTAGTAGGAGATTAATATGATAAAGATAGACCCGGGGGGCATAGATTTCACTAGTGGCTTCTCTCAAGAGCATAAATATTTTACGGTGGGTGAACAAATTACTGTTGAGCAATTGACAGAATGAGCATAGTTTTGAGAATATCTAGGTATGATCATGTATATAGGCATCACGTCCGAGACAAGTAGACTGACTCGTGCCTGCATCTACTACTATTACTCCACTCATCGACCGCTATCCAGCATGCATCTAGAGTATTATTAAGTTAAAAACAGAGTAACGCCTTAAGCAAGATGACATGATGTAGAGGGATAGAATCATGTAATATGAGGAAACCCCCATCTTGTTATCCTCGATGGAAACAATACAATACGTGCCTTGCTGCCCTTACTGTCACTGGGAAAGGACACCGCAAGATTGTACCCAAAGCTAAGCACTTCTCCCATTGCAAGAAAGATCAATCTAGTAGGCCAAACCAAACTGATAATTCGAAGAGACTTGCAAAGATAACCAATCATACATAAAAGAATTCAGAGAAGATTCAAATATTATTCATAGATATACTTGATCATAAACCCACAATTCATCGGTCTCAACAAACACACCGCAAAAAGAAGATTACATTGAATAGATCTCCACAAGAGAGGGGGAGAGCATTGTATTGAGATCGAAAAAGAGACAAGAAGCCATCTAGCTACTAACTATGGACCCGTAGGTCTGAGGTAAACTACTCACACTTCATCGGAGGGGCTATGATGTTGATGTAGAAGCCCTCCGTGATCGATGCCCCCTCCGGCGGAGCTCCGGAACAGACCCCAAGATGGGGTCTCGTGGATACAGAAATTTGCGGCTGTGGAATTAGGTTTTTGGCTCCGTATCTGATCGTTTGGGGGTACGTAGGTATATATAGGAGGAAGGAGTACGTCGGTGGAGCAACAGGGGGCCCACGAGGGTGGAGGGCGCGCCTGGTGGGGGTGGGCGCACCCCCCTACCTCGTGGCCTCCTCTCTTGTTTCTTGATGTAGGGTGCAAGTCTCCCGGGTCTTGTTCGTTTAGAAAATCATGTTCCCGAAGGTTTCATTCCGTTTGGACTCCGTTTGATATTCCTTTTCTTCGAAACCCTAAAACAGGCAAAAACAACAATTCTGGGTTGGGCCTCCGTTTAATAGGTTAGTCCCAAAAATAATATAGAAGTGGATAATAAAGCCCAATAATGTCCAAAACAGTAGATAATATAGCATGGAACAATCAAAAATTATAGATACATTGGAGACGTATCAGGAGGCTGTTCTTCCCTTGTACTGTTCATCATCAGCCCTAGAGGCAATCCACCACCACCATACTAGAGTAGGGTATTACACCACAACGGTGGCCCGAACCAGTATAAACCTTGTGTCTTTCTATGTTGCGAGTTCGTCGAGTTCGTCCGTGACATCTTAGCGAGCTAGGGCGTAGATTGGTAGGAAGGAAAGACTTCGCGCGCACCCCAGTGTTCGAACCTTAAGGGTTTGCCGGAACCCCACATCCGACATTTGGCGCGCCAGGTAGGGGTGCGCCAGAGCTCCTCCTCCACCGGCCATCTCATCGACGCTCCCCAGCCACGATGTCCGGCGACTCGAGGGCCGGCTCCGACCGCTGGGCAGCCTGGCCAGTGCCGCCTACCCATGAAGGTCTTGACCCCGCACTCCAGGCGGCACGGGCGCCGCCAAACTCCGCCAGGCGTGGGCAATACGCCCAGGCGTCATCCACCCTCACCCCACGACAGGTACGGGCAGCCGCAAGAGCGGCGAGCCATGCCGCAGCAACGGCACCATACTCACGGCGAGAGCAAGCAAACATGCAGGCAGCGCTCACCATGGCAAGGGAGCTGCTACGGTGCAGGCTATTGGAAAGTGGTCGGGACACACTGTTGGAGCGTGTTGCCGAACTGCTGGATGCAGCGGCGTCGGGAGCGCCACCCTTCTGCCATCGACTTCCTCCCCAGGCCGCTGCAGGGCCGCGCGGCGAACCTCACCACATCTGCGAGCCATCAACTACGCCGGGGGGCTTCATCAACATCAGCACGGCCTGCGGCGTAGGGGGCTCCGACTCCCCCATGGCGCCCGCAGCGGGCGCGGGCGCAAGCGTCGCCCCCACGGTCCCAGCCGGATGCCGTGCTGTCATCCCTAGGGCGCCACCATGGGTCGAGCAACATGGAGCGTGGGGCACCATAGTGAGGTGATCGTGGTAACGGCCCCGGAAGCCTACGTGCCCTGCATGATGGACCAAGGGTACGCACCAGAGGATGACCCTGGCTCGTTCGTTGGAGAAGATTGGGGAGAGGGGGCGCTAGGAGTCAAAGCCTTCCAAGAACCAACGGAGAACCACAACGATCGCGCCGACAACGGCAACTACAGGGTACCGCTAATCTCTCAGGAACAGGCTTATGCTAACCATGGGCTGCAGATGAATCAGGTTGCAGCGTCGATCGATGACCCTGGCACGGCGACACCCATTCCAACAAGGGAGACACGCTGGGGGCCGCCGGGAGGAAGCCAGGAGCGAGGCCCCTCCCCAAGGCACGCGAAACTAGGAGACACCCAGAGGTAGGCCCTCTGCCGGGGTGGCTTCTGCGACCCTTCCCCCGACAGAGGACCCGTGGTTGCCGAGGGAACCGCTGGCGTCCCCTTTCCCTCTTTTGTGTCGTCCTGGTGACCGGTCGGCTCAAAGGAGGTCGAGGGTGGCGAAAGGCGGGGCCCTCGTCTGGCGATATGAAGCTAGGTCGTTACCTGTGAAGAAGGCCCGGTGCCTGTGAAGCTCGCCGCCCGTGTACTCTCACGTAATAATGAGTTGGGGATGTACACGCCCCGGAGTCTCAGGGGCGCCATCCTCAGGCCCTAGGGCTCCCTCACACGCCTAGTGGCAGCACTTACCTCTGCGCTGGTGATAAGACTTGAAGACCCGAAGACAAGACTAGGTGTCGGACGCGGCCTTTTGCTTTGTATCTCTCTTTCTTTGGCTTTGCTTTCTGGATCTGGACTTAAGTTGAATCTGAATTTTTATCGAGGCGCGTGGGGGGTGCCTTTTTCTCGTTCGAGCCATTTCTTGCCTTCTGGATCTCGTTTGGTTTGGGACTCATGTCCATCGCCTTTGCCTCGCAAATCTCCTTGTGAGCCGGACTGCGCAAAGCACACGCTCATCGAGCACACACTAGCACTGCGCCTGGTGCTCACCTCTTATGGGGCCCCCTCGAACAGGGCGGTAAGCTCCGCAGGATTCTCAGGAACTCGTCGCCGCGCGACCCAGCCCTAAGCTGGTGCTGACTAAGGTAAACCGCGTTGGGGAACTCACCCCCGGCTTCATGAGCTCACGAGGACATATACCCACATCACATAGGAAAGTAAAAAAAATGCAATTTTCTTACACGAGGGGCTCCCCCTCTCAAAATGCTCTTACAAGTCTTCCAGGGGCCACGCCCAAGTTTTGCGTGCAGGATGAAACAACAGGAGAATACAGGATCGGCCAAAGATATCACTCGCTACATCACCCACGGACGCATCACTCGCGTCGTCGTCATCTTCATCGGTATCGTCGCTACCGCCGACGACGCCCCCGTCACCATCGTTGACCATGTCACCTTCATCTGCGACGACGACCACCGCGTCATCCTCCGAGGTGAAGGTCATGACCAACGCATCGACATGGTCCTCTACCTAGCGCGCCAGGTCGCCCCGGACGGCCGTGGGTACGGGGGCAATGGCGTCGTCGAAGTCGAAGTTGGGGTCGGCATTTAGGAGGTGGCTGAAGACACGGGAGAAGGCACGCTGAAGCAGGCCACGACCCCTCTCCTCCACGAGCTGTCGAGCTCTGGCAGATTGAGCCTCCAGGCGCGTAACCACCTCAGTGAAGAAGATTAGGTGGCTGACGTAGTCATTCGAGTGAGGGGTCGGGGCGTTCTCGTCACAGATGTAACCCAGGACGGTGTTGGCCCTATTCCGAAGGTCTTGAAGCATAGGAGCATGCTCGCGCTCCAGCGTTCGGCATTGGAGCACTTCCTCCCTGTTTTGCCGTGCGACGACCTCGGCGTCGTCAACTCGTCTCCGGAGGGAAAGCAGCTCGGCGCGGGCGGAGGCCAAGTCCGCCTACACCGTGACCAGGGCGGCGGCTGTGGCCTCCACACGCCTCTCAGCCTCGTCCAACCTGGGCCTGAGGGCGGCGGCCCTGCCCGCACCCTCTTGACCGGCGAGCTTCAGCTTCAAGTCATACCTACCCTCCAGATCTGCGCGAACCTCGGCCACCCGGCGATTGATCTCCTCCTCGACTCTGGCCTCGCGGGCCTCGACGACATCTTCTGCTTGAGCAACTTGACACTCCCTCGTCTCCAGTCGCTTTAGCTCGAGGCTGCGTTCCACGGCTTCTAGGGCCAGCGCCTCCTCGCGCTGCCGGACCTCCTTTTCCTCCACAGGTGTCCCCCTCAGTGATGCAAGAGCGGCCTCACGCGCCTCCACCTGCTGCTCAAGGGACGCGCTCCAGGCTTGAAGCCCCCACACGCGCTCCTCCGCGGCCTCGCGGTGGTGATCGGCCTCATGATCTTCTTACAAAGCTCGTGAGCGGGCCTCATTGGCAATCTTGAGGGTCGCCTCGGCCTTCGCATTCTCGAGGTTGCGCTGATAGCGACTGAGGTTGATGGCCACTCGCAGCTTACGCCGCTCCTCCACCAACCGAAGACCTTCAGCCTCAAGACGCGAGTCGACACTCGCAAGCTCTTCACCAAGGCGGCTCATCGCGCCCATCGCCTCCTAGAAGAGCTCGTGTCGGACTATGCTGCGGCCACGCTCGAGCTCGAACACTCGACCCGCCTAGTCCTCCACCTCGGGGGCTGCGGGGGGAGCATCATGTGGAGCACCACCTCCCGGTTGGGGGCTGGGGGCTGGCACCGTGCCTGACGTCAGCCCATCCTCGCGAGGAGCCCAAGCTGAACGAGGCTTGCTGCTTGAAGAGGAACCGAAGACCGAGGTCAGCCAGCGACTATTCATGAGCAGAGGAGGAGCCTTGGGCACGCCCGCCGAGCTCCACGCCAGATCGTGGGCGAGGGGCAGCCAAACCACGGACTCAGCACGTCCTGAAGGCGGGGACGCTCCTCCGACCTAACCTGCTCCAGGGGCGGCAAGCAGGCCAGGAACGCTCAACGTCGACAGGGGAGTCGATGAAGGAGGAGGCCGCTTCTCGGAAGACGCAACAGCCTCAGCAGAAGGAGCCTTGGAGGACAGGCGTCAGGATAAGAAGACCACACACAAAAAGCCACGGCGACGAGACACTTACGCGTCAATAGTGATGTACTTCCGTCGCTTCAATGGCCCGAAGATCTTGCTGCCGCCGGGGGATCCCTTCCTCTTGTGGAGCTCCTCGAAGTCCACACAAAGGCGACCGACGTGGTGGACGTGACGACCGGTGCGCGGCGGAGCCGAAGAAGACTCAAGCGGGATGACCTCAGGGGAGCCCGTCTGAGGCGAACAGCCCGGCTCCTCCCCACTACGACCTCCCGAGGCTCCTGGAGCCTCAGCCTCAGGAGCCGCATGCCGCATCTCCTCGTCAACCGACGCCTCAGTAGGGGGATCACAGGCCCCCGAGGACGACGCCCCCGGATCACCACCCGGCATGTGCTCCTCAGCACCTGAGCTGCCGGCCTCCGTCGTAGCTCGCTCCCCCGCATCGCCACCTGGGGAGAGCCCGGCACGGCGGAGAAGAAGGGGACCATGATGACGGGGTTCTCGCGGGGCCCCACCAAGCCGACTGGGCGCAACCACCACTCATCAAAGGAAGGCATGTTCACGGCAAATGTGGCTTTGTTCTCACAGCGGTACAACATGCAGCTGTTCCTGGGCATCTCTTCTGGCAGAGGGACACCTGACAGGACTGTGAGCATTGTCTACCGCGCAGCGAGAGGAAGCCCCTCCTCCTGAAACCTCATGTTGTCCTGTCTGCTGAGCAAGTCCCACATCGGGCGAGAATGGCGCTGGAGCGGAGGAACTCGACGCCTAACGAACTCCCTCATCACCATGGGCGCAGTCACACCAAGATCCTTCAACCACCTCAGCCTGGCCCAGACAGGGGCAAGGCACGGGCTCGAGAGCTTCTGATGACCCCAGCCGGAGTTTGGAATAGCAGGCCCCACCGGAGCTTGGAGCAGAGGATTGAGCACACCGGCGTCAACAAACACCCATCGTGTACGGAACTCACTCCTGGATGAAGGGAGCTCGAAGTCGATCCCCATGCCTGCTGTCGCAGCCATGGCCTGGAAGCCCACACACCCTGAGCTCTGTCGGGGACCGGTGAGATGCAACGAGAAGAAGTGGCGGAGGAGTGCCATGGAGGGGGCAATGCCCACCATGGCCTCGCACACGAAGGCGAAGACGGCGAGAAGGGTCACATCCTGAGGATCGAGATGGAGCATGTGGATCTTATAGTGCCCGAGCACCGCATTGAAGAAGGTGGAGAAGGTAGGAATCAAGCCAGCCCAGAGGGCATCAATGAAGATCGGAACCTCGGTAACTTCCCGAGCCATGCTGGTGCGAGACACGGGCCAAGCCGACGTCTCTCCCCACTCGTTGAAACTGGGGGCAAGCATGGGGCGCACCTTGTCCATGGCCTCGTCGTTGAGCACCCGAGGCTGGCCGAGTGCCTGCTCGAAGGACGGAGGTGCAGTTGGCGAGGACAAGGGTTTCTTCCCCTTTTCGGCTTGCTTCGGCGCCATGGCGATGAACCGAGAGGAGCGCAAGTTGGATTGGGAAGGCGGAGCAGGGCGTCGAGGGAGCAAGGAGATTGGAAGAGCCGGGCATGGCGAAGGAAGAATAACTGTGTAAGAGGAGGGGCCGTATAGCCAGGCGGATTCAAGGGCAGCATGGGGAAGCAGAGACGCCCACGACCAGTCAACCGCCACGCGTCAACCGAGGCCGCAGGCTTTTGGGACCCGCAGTGCTCCGTACTTGGCTCTTGGCTTCGCTGCGAAGCCAAGCCCGAGCGCACCTTGGGCCCGGGGGCTACTGTTGGCGTCCTGGGAATGGGGGTCCCCAGACTTGCCTGCCTGCGGCCCGCGGGGTGGCTGAGCCAGCAGGCCTTACGGCCCATCATCACCAACAAAGCACCCAAGACCCTCGTGAGGGTCCAAGCATCGCGAGGCGGACGACGCAAGGCCTCCTTGGGAGTGACCTAGCCAAGCAGGCTCATGAGGAGCGGAGATATCAAGGTGGGGCAAACCTCACGAGACCCTCGTGACGTGAGCCATGACGCACGACACCAGGCGGGCGCCAGGCGGGTGCCAGCGCGCGTGGCGTCCTTGTTTCCTCTTTGGTGCTAAGGAGGCAAGCGCAGGCGAGGAGTACTGAGGCATTAGGGAAAGGTTTCCATTTCGGTGCAACAAGACCAAGGCCAGAAGGATGACAAGACGAAGGTCATCGTGGAGCCCAAGACGGCGTCACCACCACAGCTTTTCGCAGGCGAAGACCACTTTTGTTAGGATAGCTTGTACTAGCCGCCCCCCTTCAAATTAGCCCGCCATTGTTGGGTCCCTTCCCACTCGATATTTGGGAAGAGGACCAGGGCCAATATAAATAGGACTAGCCACCACCTTAGTAAGGACGGATCATTTCAGACCATCCACACACACAAGCTCACCGAGCTCAAGAACACCTCAACCTCAGGAGGTTGTTCTTCCCTTGTACTGTTCATCATCAGCCCTAGAGGCAATCCACCACCACCGCACTGGAGTAGGGTATTACACCACAACGGTGGCCCGAACCAGTATAAACCTCGTGTCTTTCTGTGTTGTGAGTTCGTTGAGTTCGTCCGCGAGATCTTAGCGAGCTAGGGCATAGATTGGCAAGAAGTAAAGACTTCGCGTGCACCGCAGTGTTCGAACCTTAAGGGTTTGCCGGAACCCCACATCCGACAGGGTCCACGAAGTCGCTCTTCCGCCCAGCTTGAGAAGAGAGCAGCTTCTGCTTACTTAACTGACTCGGATGCAAACCACACATATTAGTACCAATGGATTGGATAGCTAGGATGGAGGTGGGAGGTGGAATAACATGAGATACCTTTTCAGGCCCACCAGCAGAAGAGGAGCAAGGAACAAAAGGATCTTTCCTAGGCTTGACCTTGGATGTCACAACTCTCTTGTCAGACACAGGTGGCACCCTGAACCCATCGTACTTGTTTGTACGAGCACTTCTACGGAGGAGGACAGTATCCACATGGGCAGTTCCACTTTGCATCATATGGCCAATTGGATCTGGTCCTGGCGCAGGGTTATCAAGTACCTCCTTGCGGGCTTGACCAACCACCTGGAGATCAGCCCTAACTAGCACAGCACAACCATCCACAGTAGACATGTCAATCACTAGACCAAGACAAAAAGTAGATATGAAGAAGCTCCCAAACACATCACATTCTGGCATCAATTGTGCAAGCAGAGCCAAACACATAGAGTTCATCTGACACTAAATGAAACTAAACGGGTTGAGAGGGAAGCAAGTTGTGAGGACCCCGACTCAATGCCACATCGATCTAGCATGTAACACCTCATATCACTTTGCGGCCTCACGCACGGTATTCCCACGGGTGTCGCCTTACCTTTTCCCGGGACCGTTTGCGCCTTTTGGCTCATGTATATGATGACGTCGCTAGCATCCATATGATAAAGAGCCCGGGCTGACATGACTAGTCGTAAACCCAAAGTGGCACAGACTTACAGGGACAGGCATCCATGACCCAGCATCGAACGTGTCGGTCATCAGCAAGTGGGTCCGGGCTGTCGCACTGAGCTAGCAGGACTCCGGTAAACCGGGCTGTAGCGGGCTAACAGGGCTCCGGTACTCAATGCGTGACATTTCCCCAAAGGGACAGACACAGGAATGAAGAAGGACACATGCCGGCCAGCCTAAGTGTTTCGGAGCAGTAGCAAGCTACCATGGCTCGGTGGAAACACTAGGAGACATTTCCCGGTAAGAGAGGCTACCAAAGATAAACAACTAGATGGTCAGATCCCACACATACCAAGCATTTCAATATCATACACACAATATGCTCGATATGTGCAACTACAACATGGCATCACAACATGACTCTACGACTCAAGTAGTTTATTCAGTAGGCTCCGAGGAGCGAGATATTACAAACAGGGGTCTCACGACCCAACATTCAGAGCATACAAATCAAAGCACAAGCGGAAGCTATCATGTCTGAGTACAGACATCTATAAATGAAAAAGGCTGAGAAGCCTGACTATCTACCAAATCCTGCCGAGGCACAAGACCGTAGCTGAGGTAACAAGCTAAACGTCGAAGTCCACGTGGAACTACTAGTGAGACCGAAGTCTCTCTACAAAAACATAAAATAGGCAAACGTGAGTACAAATGTACCCAGCAAGACTTACATCAGAACTAACTACATATGCATCATTATCAACAAGGGGATGGTGGGGTTTAACTGCAGCAAGCCAGCTTTGACTCGGTGGCTATCCTAAACTACGACTGCAAGCAACTCTTTTGAGGTGGCGCACACGAGTCCACATATTCACCATATCAATACACCACTATGGATCCACTCCCGTCTCCCTACGAGAGCGCCATCCATAGCACTCATGCTTATCTTGCGTATTTTAGAGTATCCACTTTCACTTGTCTATGAACTGATATAAGCAACCCAGAAGTCCTTTACCGCGGACACGGCTATTCGAATAGATGATATTAACCCTGCAGGGGTGTACTTCTTCATACATGTTTCCACCACTTAGCGTCTGCACACGACATGTGCTCGGCAGACTTCAAGCGAAAGCCGACGTGAGTGTAGACCACGACCTACCTAAACACCTAAGTCTCTAGTCCAGGTTTATTGCCTATTCGGGTTCCATCCATGAGGAGATCCGGCCGGAGTTTCGCTCACAGCCCCAAACGATGTGAATAGGGTTCCCGAGACACCAAACGGGCGCCCGGTATACCCGGCCACGTGCCTACCGCATCACAGCCCACCCCTACGGTCAGCGCTGTCCATGGCCTCCAGCATACTACAAACACTAGAAACTACTTGCAACTCCTGGACAGAGGACAAGGGTGAATAAGAAGTCGAGCGGGGTCATATTTCAGGGCCCAATGTATGGTAGTAGCTGAATCATGGATCACAAACACAGAACTCAGTTCCTGAGGACGGCTGCAATGAGACAACCCACCATGTACTCCTACATGGCCTCTCACCGCTACCTTTACCAAATCGTATTCACACACTTAGCTCACACACAGTAGGACATGTTCACACACCTCTGATTCATCCCCGATGAATCAGACCTGACTCAACTCTAAGCAGTAGCAGGCATGACAAACAAACATGAATGAGTAGGCACAACAGGGCTCAAACAACTCCTACTCATGCTAGTGGGTTTCATCTATTTACTGTGGCAATGATAGGTCATGCAAAGGATAAAGGGGTTCAGCTACCGCAGCAAGTAACAGTTGAATCGTTGTTGTCCTAATGCATTAAAAGAGAGCAGGAGCGAGAGAGTAGGATTGTATCGGAATGAACAAGGGGTTTTTGCTTGCCTGGCACTTCTGAAGATAACATTGAGTCTTCATCAGTGTCAACGATCACATCATCGGTATCACGTCTATCGAGAGGGGACAAATACCGGCAACACAGAAGGGAACACAATCAATGCAATGCACAATATGATGCATGATCATGACATGGCAAAATGAATGTGTTTTGAGCTAATGCAACTAGCAACAGATTAAATGAAGTTGGTTTGAATACAAGATTCAAATTCAAACTCCATATGTGATTATTTAAATGCCCTTTATATGATTTGTGCTAAACATCATCTATAAGTTGTTCTAACATGCATGAAAATGTTACAGATGGATTCCTTGAATTTTTCTGATAATTTTTCATATATAAATTATTTAATTTGGAGTTACGGTTGAATTACTATGAATTTTTGAAGTTTTGAACATTTTCTGGAATTTCCTGAATATTAATAAATCCAGAAATGAATTATGGCGTCAGCACCACGTCACGGTGACGTCAGCAGGGTCAACTGGGCTGGCTCGGGTCAAACCTGACGTGTGGGGGCCACACGTCAGTGACACAGGACCTAATCCCGGTCAAACCCAACACTGACTGGGGTTTGACCAGGGGTGGGGCCCACAGTCAGTGGCCTAGGGGGTTGGTTAGTGCGTCATTAGTGGCTAATGACAGCGCCACGTCACTGGCCACCGGAGTTCGGCCGGCGGCGACCCGAAACGCGGCGGAAGTTCACCGGGGTTGCGCTACGGGCGGCGGCTGGACGCGCGAAGGCCACCAGAAGGTCGCCCGTACACGGCCGCACCTAGCTGGCTGCACGAGGGGCCGCGGGGTGGCCGGAGACGACGGCGGCGAGCACTTCCGCGATGGCCGGAGTTCGGGCGCGAACGGTGGCGAAGCTACGGCGCACTAGAGGAGAAAACGAGGAGGGCTACGTGCTCCTGGGGGTTCACCGAGCACAGTGACGTGCTCAGGCGCGGTCTGCGGTGGCCCTGGCCACGGCGGCGCTATGGCCGGCGGCGATGGGGTTTCGGTCTTGGTGGATAACCTAGCTACAGCACGCGAACGACGAAACAGAGAGGGGCAAACGGACGGAGAGCTCACGTAGACCCTGTAGAGGTGGACGGCGAGCTTGAGGGAGGCCGGACGGGGACGGATTTGACGGCGGCGATCCGTGGTGGCCGAGGAGGGGAACGGCGAAGCTGGCCCCATCCAGGGCTTCCGGCGCCTTCCGTCTTGGTGAGGAGGAAGAGGGAGGATCGGCGGAGCTTTGGGAGGCGTCGGGGAGGCGAGGCGGTGGTTGTGGCCGCGGCGAATGGCGTCGGTGGCGACGGGGCTCCGCTCGGTGGAAGAGAGAGGGAGCCAGAGAAGGGGGGGAGAAGGCACGGGGAGAGTGCGAGGCCTGGGAGGGTGCGTGGCGTCGCGGACGGGGTCCAGGGCGACGAGAGGAAGCAGGAGGTGGCCAGGGGAAGCAGGAGGTGGCCGAGGCCTCTCGGGCGCGCGCCACACCTCGCCTCTGCCTACTGGCAGAGGAAGATGACAGGGGTGGAGTGGAGATGGGCTGGGCCGTGCTGGGCCAGGTAAGTGGGCGCCAGGTAACTTCCTTCTCTCTCTCTCTTTTATTTCTGTTCTGTTTTATTTTGTTAAATTTGTTTTGCCACTGTTTGAATTTTAAAATAATTCAAACAATGCCAGTAACTCCTCTGAATATTTTTATGTTGCTTGGTGGACTTTTCCAAAAGCACATAAAATGTTTCAGGGTATTTGGAAATATATTCTATACAAGTTATGAATATAATTCCAAATGCAAATAAAATAATGATTGAAATTCAGTGCCCAAAATATTCCTCAAAATGCTCATTATTTTTGGTTTGGTGCAAAAACCTTTGCCAAATATAACCAACATTATTAAGGCCATTTTGGAAACACTGAATGCAATTTCCAGGGTTCTTTTGCCCTGCTTTTAATTAAAGTTTTGAGGCTTCAACAATCCTCAATTCATGTTTCAGAAATTTAAATATGATGCCTGGATGAAGATGCAACTATTTACAAACAATATTCTAGGCTGTGACAACTCACCCCCACTAAACAAGAATCTCGACCCGAGATTCAAGTGTAGGGTAAGGTGAAGGGGAAACGCAAACTAGTATAATCTTCACGATCCAGTTGCACTACAATTGAACGTTGATTCGTTCACCATTATTGTCTCGAAGTCTTGCTCTGAGAACTCCAACTAACATGACAACGAGAGGAAAGGAAAGACCCTAAAAGGATGGTTCTTCTCGAAGGTCGAACAACTCAGGATTAACTCACGGAATGAGACATAGCAACATCTCTCGAGCTGAGAGGCGAAGCACACATCCATAGGAATGGAGTGAAGCAGATGACGAAGGTCCACTAGGTAGACAACAATTTCACGCTTAAGAAGGTGGTAATCGATTGTCAACGTAGCGAGGAGTTGAGTTGCCATGATACCACAACGAGGCATCTTAGGGATGGTGACTCGTAGATATATCCCCTTAAGTGGCAAGAAGAATTACCTTTGATTCAGAGATCATTGAAACTCTTTAAACCAGCCTAAGGCAATTCTCGAGCGATCGTTTGGAGGGGGTCGGTAGAATGGCATACTCGGACTTGGATGATGTGGATTACCTTGTTGAAGACAACGTAATGGATGAATTTGCTTGCCACCGGAAATGGAAGAGACCCATGGTAGAATGGCACATTGGCGGTGCAAGCTAGGAACAAAATGCAAATGCTGGGAATGATTCTGGTAACTGGGTAGAGGCTCAACAATAGAGAGTTATTCCACTATTGGAATGGTTATAGCATAACCGAGGAAACTGAGAGCGCTATACAGTTAATGCCGATGATCAAACCTAGCACTTGCGCGTGCTCTCAAGAACTTGAGCAATTCCATAATCATCAAGGTTTTACCAACATCCGTGTCAAGGGTCCGGTAACACAACTTACTACCATGATGAAGGGTGATGGAGGATGCAGATGCAAGGAAGATAACACCTTCTCAGATTTCACCCTTGGCGGGGCCAAGGAAATAAAATCTGGATGATCGACCGAGAGACATTTAGCACTCCGCTTCTAATGTTCTCCTTGATGTGCTAGTGTAACCCATTCATAGATATGGTTTGATATCTAGAACATCAAGTAAAAAGGTCGGACTTCGGGATCTCAGAAATCCATAGGGGCAACTAGGGAGTAAATCCTACGAAATCCCTATGGGGGGGGTGGCCAACTTCATCAATCAAGATATTATAATAACAGGTCTTCCGGCTGGGTGTGTTGGCCACGACATCCACTTTACCGGTTATCGCGCGACCAATATTATAATTCTTGGGAAATATTCCAACCATCATGTCTGCCTGAGATTCAGATCTGGTTGGTGTCAGGATATTCCAGACTCATCGAGTCCAGGAAGAAAAACGGAAGTTTGCAACACGAATCGACGAGATGACGTTGCGAGATTCTCGGGGAATGAACTACGATAGCAAGCTCCAAAACATGATCTGGTTCTGCTACAAACATGTGAACACGTTGTCCCAGACAAGCATGCCCACATGGTAGTCTTACAATAAAACACTACCGAGTTCTAGTTGGGAACCATCAGCGAGGATATCGAAGTTCTTTCATAAGTCCGGATTAGCTCTTATGAAGAAACTCCTTCTCCTTGAACAAATCAGTCAGTGGCTTGGTGTGCTAGGATACACATATGGAATGAAGGTTGCAAGTCTCCAGACCACAGAATACTTCGCACGTGTGCATGACTGACTTGCGATGCTTCCAGAGGAAGCAACATTGACTTTCTCGAGTCCACGGCGGCAACTTGCATCAAATGCACATGAACTAGAGGAAGTCACTTCTTACATCCGAACATATGCTTCATGAGCTAGCATGAACAAATGCTTCAAAAGTTTCCAACACTAACTTATTGTCCAACAAAATCATGGAGGAGATAAGGATGTTGTCAATGGGCTCAACAACTATTCATCTGGGTTTCCTTTTAAAAGGAATTCCATAGTTAAGTGAACAAGTGATAACATTGGTCAGACCCAAAAGATATAATGGTGTATGCTCGAGGGATCAACCACGAGTAAGACAACATTACGAATATTGTTGGTTCTGGTCTGATTGGATGATAGCCCATACTCCAATCAAAGGTTGGATAAAAATGATAGGTCCATTAACTGATCACATGGACCAATCGATGAAGATATCATCTTTCTTCAACACACACTACACAAGGATATCCCTTTGGAACGAACTAAGTCAGGCAAGCTTTTATCTTCCAACTCTCCAAGTTGTTGTCTAGCTTAACCAACTAGCTCAGGGATATCTAACACCGATTCTTGGAGAGAAGGTGGTTCACAAGAAACCAACTTGATCACGAGCTCAACATAACAGTCAGGGGACAACCTGGTAATACTTCCGAGAAGATATTCGGAAAATCACGAACCACCGGTATGTTACTAAGCTCGAGAACAATCTCGCTTTTGAGGGCAAGACGATATGATCAAATGAGTGAGGACTTGACAAGATCCTAACTCATCAATCAAAGGGTGCACCGAAATAAGAACTAGATAGCACGATCAGTCTTAGGGTGACGATTCAATAATCAATACGCTAAGAATGAGGTTATCGTCCATTTAACTACCAAGCAACAGAGTTGCTAGCAGTATTGATTTCACACGCCATGATTCACTTGTCGGCATTCTGGTTACAATAACACAGGAACCGAGGAATGAACAATGATGGCAAGAAGTATCACTGTACCAAGAGTTCATAGGATGGTGTGCAATTCCTATAACAATCCCGATATAAAGATGGTAATACTTCAGGGTAGAACAGAATCAAAAGCTGGGCTGGCATTTTGATCTGCGGAGCATGACTACCTTGACCCAATCCTAGATATGGATGAGGTACTGGAGTTCATTTCTCCTAGTCATTCTGGAATAGAATGGCTTGATGGACCACAAGAGTAATAGGTATCGATGAACGATTGCACGCATACTCTTGACTATCAATTGATAGACGAAGGTCAGTAGACAACTAAAGAGGGACAACTCAAAGGAACATATAACTTTCTGAGTTGTGGATGCATAGATTAGTATGTCGAACCAAGTTCAACAAGTTTCTTCCGAATAACCCATGCAGAAAAGTAGAACTGGCAGGGTCACAATATATAATGGAGAACTCATCGAGAGCACTCTTGTTGTCATCTTTTGGTTCAGAAGAACTTCTGCCAAGAATGATTCATGGTAATTGGAAGAAGGATGTACCATGAACCTCGAGGACTATCGCAAAGGTTACTATTATCCTAAAGGAACTAGCAACACTATCAACATGATGTAAGTAGGATGAATCTCGGGTTCAAAACCCAGGAATAGAATACCTACTCCTAAGTAGCATCACGGAATGCTTTCGGGAATAAAGGCCAGAATCATCACACTAGGACACAAATCATGGCTAGACCACTAGATGATCCCCTGAGACACCTAGGGTCATAATAATTATTCCAACATAAAGGTCGAGGCAGTAGAATACCTCAACTCAACAATTAGTGTGATTGAGCTGGCATAAAGGAGCATCGAAACCAGAGGGAAAGGATTTTGCAAATGCATCAGACTATTTAGAAACCTGGAATGACTCGGACAGCATAACGGCTGTAAATGCTCAGAAGAGATTTGAGACATTCACAAAAATGGTGGCATAGCCACTCAGAAGCACAATATCAAGGTCTTGAGATCAATAATTAACATACGGAAGTCGTAGGAACTGACCTCAAGCTTAAGTCCAACAATCTTATAAGTCTACGGATTAGTAACATGTGATCCTGATAGAAAGAAGAGATAGCCTAGTTCTTAATCCCCGTAGGAAAGATAAGATGACTCAGATCAGAAGGGCATGAGGTATAAGGAGTAAAAAGAGCCTTACGTTCCATCCCACAATCAATTCCCTTATATAACTAAAGAATTTCTAGACTCAACTTCGACCAGTTTGGCTTGGTAATCCTACAGGCAGTCAAGCTCTGATACCAACACTGTCAGGACCCCGACTCAATGCCACATCGATCTAGCTTGTAACACCTCATATCACTTTGCGGCCTCACGCACGGTATTCCCACGGGTGTCGCCTTACCTTTGCCCGGGACCGTTTGCGCCTTTTGGCTCACGTATATGATGATGTCGCTAGCATCCATATGATAAAGAGCCCGGGCTGACATGACTAGTCGTAAACCCAAAGTGGCATAGACTTACAGGGACAGGCATCCATGACCCAGCATCGAACGTGTCGGTCATCAGCAAGTGGGTCCGGGCTGTAGCACTGGGCTAGCAGGACTCCGGTAAACCGGGCTGTAGCGGGCTAACAGGGCTCCAGTACTCAATGCGTGACATTTCCCCAAAGGGACAGACACAGGAACGAAGAAGGACACATGCCGGCCAGCCTAAGTGTTTCGGAGCAGTAGCAAGCTACCATGGCTCGGTGGAAACACTAGGAGACATTTCCCGGTAAGAGAGGCTACCAAAGATAAACAACTAGATGGTCAGATCCCACACATACCAAGCATTTCAATATCATACACACAATATGCTCGATATGTGCAACTACAACATGGCATCACAACATGACTCTACGACTCAAGTAGTTTATTCAGTAGGCTCCGAGGAGCGAGATATTACAAACAGGGGTCTCACGACCCAACATTCAGAGCATACAAATCAAAGCACAAGCGGAAGCTATCATGTCTGAGTACAGACATCTATAAATGAAAAAGGCTGAGAAGCCTGACTATCTACCAAATCCTGCCGAGGCACAAGACCGTAGCTGAGGTAACAAGCTAAACGTCGAAGTCCACGTGGAACTACTAGTGAGACCGAAGTCTCTCTGCAAAAACATAAAATAGGCAAACGTGAGTACAAATGTACCCAGCAAGACTTACATCAGAACTAACTACATATGCATCATTATCGACAAGGGGATGGTGGGGTTTAACTGCAGCAAGCCAGCTTTGACTCGGTGGCTATCCTAAACTACGACTGCAAGCAACTCTTTTGAGGTGGCGCACACGAGTCCACATATTCACCATATCAATACACCACTATGGATCCACTCCCGTCTCCCTACGAGAGCGCCATCCATAGCACTCATGCTTATCTTGCGTATTTTAGAGTATCCACTTTCACTTGTCTATGAACTGATATAAGCAACCTAGAAGTCCTTTACCGCGGACACGGCTATTCGAATAGATGATATTAACCCTGCAGGGGTGTACTTCTTCATACATGTTTCCACCACTTAGCGTCTGCACACGACATGTGCTCGGCAGACTTCAAGCGAAAGCCTACGTGGGTGTAGACCACGACCTACCTAAACACCTAAGTCTCTAGTCCAGGTTTATTGCCTATTCGAGTTCCATCCATGAGGAGATCCGGCCGGAGTTTCGCTCACAGCCCCAAACGATGTGAACAGGGTTCCCGAGACACCAAACGGGCGCCCGGTATACCCGGCCACGTGCCTACCGCATCACAGCCCACCCCTACGATCAGCGCTATCCACAGCCTCCAGCATACTACAAACACTAGAAACTACTTGCAACTCCTGGATAGAGGACAAGGGTGAATAAGAAGTCGAGCGGGGTCATATTTCAGGGCCCAATGTATGGTAGTAGCGGAATCATGGATCACAAACACAGAACTCAGTTCCTGATGACGGCTGCAATGAGACAACCCACCATGTACTCCTACATGGCCTCTCACCGCTACCTTTACCAAATCGTATTCACACACTTAGCTCACACACAGTAGGACATGTTCACACACCTCTGATTCATCCCCGATGAATCAGCCCTGACTCAACTCTAAGCAGTAGCAGGCATGACAAACAAACATGAATGAGTAGGCACAACAGGGCTCAAACAACTCCTACTCATGCTAGTGGGTTTCATCTATTTACTGTGGCAATGACAGGTCATGCAAAGGATAAAGGGGTTCAGCTACCGCAGCAAGTAACAGTTGAATCGTTGTTGTCCTAATGCATTAAAAGAGAGCAGGAGCGAGAGAGTAGGATTGTATCAGAATGAACAAGGGGTTTTTGCTTGCCTGGCACTTCTGAAGATAACATTGAGTCTTCATCAGTGTCAACGATCACATCATCGGTATCACGTCTATCGAGAGGGGACAAATACCGGCAACACAGAAGGGAACACAATCAATGCAATGCACAATATGATGCATGATCATGACATGGCAAAATGAATGTGTTTTGAGCTAATGCAACTAGCAACAGATTAAATGAAGTTGGTTTGAATACAAGATTCAAATTCAAACTCCATATGTGATTATTTAAATGCCCTTTATATGATTTGTGCTAGACAACATCTATAAGTTGTTCTAACATGCATGAAAATGGTACAGATGGATTCCTTGAATTTTTCTGATAATTTTTCATATATAAATTATTTAATTTGGAGTTACGGTTGAATTACTATGAATTTTTGAAGTTTTGAACATTTTCTGGAATTTCCTGAATATTAATAAATCCAGAAATGAATTATGGCGTCAGCACCACGTCACGGTGACGTCAGCAGGGTCAACTGGGCTGGCTCGGGTCAAACCTGACGTGTGGGGGCCACACGTCAGTGACACAGGACCTAATCCCGGTCAAACCCAGCGCTGACTGGGGTTTGACCAGGGGTGGGGCCCACAGTCAGTGGCCTAGGGGGTTGGTTAGTGCGTCATTAGTGGCTAATGACAGCGCCACGTCACTGGCCACCGGAGTTCGGCCAGCGGCGACCCGAAACGCGGCGGAAGTTCACCGGGGTTGCGCTACGGGCGGCGGCTGGACGCGCGAAGGCCACCAGAAGGTAGCCCGTACACGGCCGCACCTAGCTGGCTGCACGAGGGGCCGCGGGGTGGCCGGAGACGATGGCGGCGAGCACTTCCGCGGTGGCCGGAGTTCGGGCGCGAACGGTGGCGAAGCTACGGCGCACTAGAGGAGAAAACGAGGAGGGCTACGTGCTCCTGGGGGTTCACCGAGCACGGTGACGTGCTCAGGCGCGGGCTGCGGTGGCCCTGGCCACGGCGGCGCTATGGCCGGCGGCGATGGGGTGTCGGTCTTGGTGGATAACCTAGCTACGGCGCGCGAACGACGAAACAGAGAGGGGGAAACGGACGGAGAGCTCACGTAGACCCTGTAGAGGTGGACGGCGAGCTTGAGGGAGGCCGGACGGGGACGGATTTGACGGCGGCGATCCGCGGTGGCCGAGGAGGGGAACGGCGAAGCTGGCCCCATCCAGGGCTTCCGGCGCCTTCCGTCTTGGTGAGGAGGAAGACGGAGGACCGGCGGAGCTTTGGGAGGCGTCGGGGAGGCGAGGCGGTGGTTGTGGCCGCGGCGAACGGCGTCGGTGGCGACGGGGTTCCGCTCGGTGGAAGAGAGAGGGAGCCAGAGAAGGGGGGGGAGAAGGCACGGGGAGATTGCGAGGCCTAGGAGGGTGCGTGGCGTCGCAGACGGGGTCCAGGGCGACGAGAGGAAGCAGGAGGTGGCCAGAGGAAGCAGGAGGTGGCCGAGGCCTCT
>NC_041390.1:468555170-468578654 GCF_002162155.2 Triticum dicoccoides
AGATGGGCTGGGCCATGCTGGGCCAGGTAAGTGGGCGCCAGGTAACTTCCTTCTCTCTCTCTCTTTTATTTCTGTTCTGTTTTATTTTGTTAAATTTGTTTTGCCACTGTTTGAATTTTAAAATAATTTAAACAATGCCAGTAACTCCTCTGAATATTTTTATTTTGCTTGGTGGACTTTTCCAAAAGCACATAAAATGTTTCAGGGTATTTGGAAATATATTCTATACAAGTTATGAATATAATTCCAAATGCAAATAAAATAATGATTTAAATTCAGTGCCCAAAATATTCCTCAAAATGCTCATTATTTTTGGTTTGGTGCAAAAACCTTTGCCAAATATAACCAACATTATTAAGGCCATTTTGGAAACACTGAATGCAATTTCCAGGGTTCTTTTGCCCTGCTTTTAATTAAAGTTTTGAGGCTTCAACAATCCTCAATTCATGTTTCAGAAATTTAAATATGATGCCTGGATGAAGATGCAACTATTTACAAACAATATTCTAGGGCTGTGACACTGAACTTGGCATCATAGGTGGCAGAATCGAGCGGGTGTAGATCCTTTTGAGCATGCATCCCATCCACCGCAGCAGCTCTTCATCAATAGTGACAAGGATTGCAGATTCAGAACCCCCAGCTCTCACGAAAGCAAACTGGGCCTCAAGGACGCCATTGATGAAGTTATCTGCTAGCTGCTCCACATGAGAATATTCTGACCAAGCATCAAAGAGATTGTCTGTGATGTTATGCTCCTGTGTCACTCCATCCATGAGAGAGGGGCCATCGTACTCAATAAGTTCTGAAGCTGAAACAAGTATACGGGGGAGGGACGATCAGCCAGGCTCTCCAACCGTTGTCTTGAACTTGGTCCTGCACCTGCTCGTTACCATTCCAAAGCGCCTCATTAGCAAACCGTTGCGCCTCCAACTCATCAATCCTTGATTGCTGCATGAGAGTATTGTACGGCAGTTGATATGGATGTGGTGAAGCATTTAGCAATGGTGTAGCATCCTCATTCCCACGCAGGCCCGGGATAGTGTTTCTACCATTCAACACATAAACTGGAACTGACCAAGATCTAGCTAGGCCTGGCAGCATCCCAACCCTGGTGACAACCAGGCTATGAGGAACCTCAGCAATATCCTTGATGTGACACTTGACAAGCACTCGAGCTTTGTTTTCATCTGGTTTTGGCCATGCAAGAAGCTTGCCAAACATGGATACAGCTTTATACACATAATGTTCAGTCATGTAATCCATTGGAAAAGCAAGCATAAGGATCCGGACTTCATATTCAAAAGCAGGCATTCTCATGTTAATCCCTTCATCATGGGGGATCAAAGAGAAGTAAGAATCCTCAGTTAACGCATGCGGACCATCTCTAATGGCTTCATCTCTACGGTGAACATCCGTAAAAGCAACACAACCAACAACAATCGGATAAACAAACTCATCCTCAATCTGATACTCAAGATCCTCTCTAATGATGCGATAAACTTCCTCAAGCCAAAACCTTTTTTGATGATATGGAACAGGCGGATTGATCTCAATAAAGGCATACATGTCATGATTGAGAGGCGGCTCCTTGACGACCATGGTGCTCCGCTGAATCCGATGATCTGGACCATGCTCAATGTTGGAGCCGATGGGGGTGTAGTCGAACGACCGGACCGGAAAGTTCGCCATGGCTGCAGCACTAGGGTTTTCCGGAGGAGTTGAGGCACTGGAAGCAGGGGAGAGCAGAGCAAGAACAGGGGCGGCAGGGGAGGCGTACGCAACTGGGAGGACTGTGCTGGATTGGGGCCCCAAGGCGGTGGAATTGACCGCTGTGCGGGCAGGGAGTCGTATCGACATGCAATGGGGGGAAGCCACGTCACAAGTATCCAGGATTTTCTGTTTCACTTTCCATCCCTGGCCCCGATTTTTACCGTGTATATCCCAATTTTCTGGCGGCTGGATACCTTGCTGTTCCACCCGACCACACACATATGTTGCTAGCTCTTTGGGCCGCCAAATATATCTTGGCCCAGCGAATCCTCCACGGCAGAAGGCATGGCCCAACAAACTACAAGACCTACACCTCTTAAGGCCGGGACAACTTGTGGCAGAGTGACCACTTTGGCTACACACTAGGCACAGGGTTTTCATGCAGCCCAATATGCATGTATTTGACTTCTCATACTGTTTAGCAGAACATAGACATTGATCAATAGGTTGAATACAACATTGATAGAAAATACATGGACAATTAGAAACCAGATGTCCATGACGCGAACAGTTCATGCATTTCAAGAGTCTAGCATCAATACAAGCCTAAGATGGCACGTCCTTGATTTGCACCATAGACTTAATATCAATATCAGAATAGTGGGTTGTCCGGCTTGGCGAGCCGAATAAGAGTTTGGAATCGCCAAGGATAAATCATCACCAACATCGCCGCCCCACGGATTACACGGAGTAGGCACACCGGCATCGCCGCATGGTCACTTCATCAAACCAACATTGGCCGCATCACAAGTTACGACCTGGGTCGGCATGGCTGCACTATTGCTTCTTCGAGCCAATGTCCATCACGCCGAACTACTTCAACACCTCGGCTGACATGGCAGCTACAACAACTCCTCACCGGCCTGCTCCGTCACCTTGGCTAGACCGGGGACTTGGCTATTTCTTCATCAACATACTCTGGTGACTTCGGCGTCACCAGCCGACCAGCTTCGTCACGTTAGCTGGACCAAGGGACACCTTTAGAGATTCGGCAAAAACATTCTCGGATATTGCTAAATATGCATCGGTTTCGAATTGTGTCTTTGGTCAATAGTTGGGTTGCCTGGCTCCTGCGCTTGCCTCCTACATTGTGCTTTGTTCGGCTAGGTGTGCAAAGGGAGAACCACTGCGATTATGCTTCCAGCTCACATGGTTAAGCACCTCAGTGGAGAAAGCCGAAAACTGACTGTCACAATAAGCATAAACTGGTCAGCGATCCGATGATTGTGTTAAATGACTGGCCGTTCATAACATTGGCCGAAGTGTTTATGGCTTGACCTCGACTGTCGCCGAACACTACTGAGGGCTAGTAACTGGCCTCCCAAACTAAATCCTCAATATTTTTCTCCTACATTAGAGTTGAGGTTTCATGAGCATGCTTAGCATGAAAACTCAAAGAAAGGAACCGATAGTGGGACTATTTTCTTTGGAAGACATTTCTTATGTTAAACAGTAATATAACATATCTCTCTGTGTACCTTTCTTTATAAAACCGTATGGCCAGATTTCCTTGTTTGTCGTAAATCTTTCCCCTCATAAAGGCTTTATAAACTAGGACAAAAACTCCTCGGCTCCTGGCCGAGGAGGTGGAAGCCGATGGTTGGTCAACAAAGTTTTGTACAATGCGGATCCAAGCATTAATGATGTAAAGTACTTGGATACATAGAGTCATTACACATAACTTGTGATTTTACTATGGATATCGATCCTTAATTCGGCCACCCGTGCCCCCATTAAGGCTCGGGGGCTACTGGGCTTCGGGCTTATTATTTACAAATATTAAAGGGGCATATCGATCCCCTAATCTGGTGTTGCCACCCGACCAGTGTCTCGGGGGCTACTTCATTGCCTATCCAATGCAGAAAATTTTAAGTGCGATATAGTTTCCAAGGAGATTATGATCCTTAGGTTGGTCGGCCGCACCCAACCTGAGTCTCGAGGACTAAGCACGCCGCCTTTGTGTCCCAAAGTATTCTGCCGAGCTAGGACTTAATCCTCAGGCCAATTTTGCAAATCAACCTGAGTCTCGGCGGCTACTGGGATCAGCGGTCTTACGTCATCTTTCAGGTGCATCTCGGGTTTTAGACCGATACACACCTTGAGGGCTACTTGCTATATATCTCAGCAGAGAATAAATTGCACCAATAAAAAATGCTGACAAAAATTTGGCCCACAGTCGGGGTGGTGCACAACCTCGGAAGCAGTCTGGCATAAAGCTCGGGCGCTAGTGGCTGGCTCCATAGAGGGCATTTCCGGCATTAAGCTCGGCTAAACTCCTTCAACTTTTTTGAACCAAGGTGATTTATGATACCTCGGATATAGTCCGGCATTGGAGCTCGGATACAGTCCGGCGTTGGAGCTTGGATATAGTCTGGCGTTGGAGCTCGGATACATTTCGACGTTGGAGATCGGAAGCGGTCCAGCGTTGGTGCTCGACCGCAAAAGATACCTCGAATGCAGTTCGGCGTGGGAGCTCAGACGCAAGAGGATGCTGCCGCCCAGGAACAACTTCAAACCCGAGGTGTGGCATAAAAATAACAAAGCATTGATAAAGGTCGAAGACTTAAAAGGCTCCTCGGATACTCGACGTGTGAGATCTTCAGATTTAGCTTGGCAATCCTTAAGATAGAAGATGGGAAGATTTGTTGAACCAGTTTTCAAGACCGACAATCGAAGATGAAGAACAGTTCGGAATAATTGAGGAGCGTCCCTAACTTGAAGACTGGTTCAGGGGGCTACTAACGGTGTCCTGGACTAGGGGTACTCACCACGTCATCTCCCGATCTGTTAGATTGGGCCGTGGACCCCCATGGCCGTATACTCATGGGCCAATTCGGAAAGTTGACGCATACATGGAAGATTCCATAAGACTTGGTGATCAAGACAAGGACTCCTCCCCACCGGCGTATTCGGCTAGGACTCTTGTTATCCTAGGCCTATGGTGCATTATATAAACCGAGGCCAGGATAGTTGATAGATATACAAACAATCATACCATAGGCTAGCTTCTAGGGTTTAGCCTCTATGATCTCGTGGTAGATCAACTCTTGTAATACTCATATCATCAAGAACAATCAAGCAGGACGTAGGGTATTACCTCCATCAAGAGGGCCCAAACCTGGGTAAACATTGTGTCCCCTGCCTCCTGTTACCATCCGCCTTAGACGCACAGTTCAGGACCCCCTACCCGAGATCCGCTGGTTTTGACACCGACAACCCGCTTGCCATCCATCCATAATGTGATACAATTTATCATCCAAGATGGATTTCCAATATAATTCTCTGAAATGGGACCCAAGAAAGACTGGAACAACAGAAGGCAGCTTATCATGACAGTTGCAAACCATATCACCAATTCAAAGCTGAGTAATAGGATCCGAAATAATCGGAAATTGAAATTTTCCAAATGAGATGTCATTGGTGATCGGATCTCTCTCGGAGTTCCTCTCCCGCGAGGTGGATTGAACAATCTTGGCTTGCTGATCCTATAGCCATTTAGATTTAACAGCTACAGATCTAAACCCCACCCCAGACAGATGACAATCCGCATGCCAACCAATATCAGGATGATCCGAAACTGAGTTAATCTCACCACGGAAGAGGTGAAAATGAAAAACAAAATCTGGCCAAATCCGATCCTTAAGGCCATAGATAAAATGTCCCACCGATTAGAAGCCACGAAGAACCGAAAACAGCGATCACTTAATCGCAAAACCCTAAAACCCGAACTAAGACCACCAATGCAAGATTGTAAGGCAAGTGCTACTGATTCCTCCGTCAATGGAAAGGATGTCGAGGAGAATGAAACAACCAGGAAGAATTCCTTAGAAGATCTGGGATGGGTCGACGAGAAGTGCACCGTGGATCTGAATTTGTCACGTACCTGAGATTCAATCGCCAAACCCAGGGAGAAGTCCCAATGGAGGAGACTCTCTATAGCGTCGTGGTGGCTGCCACGGCCAGAGTGGCCGGTGACCAGATGGTGGCCGCCGGGGCCGGAGCGGCCACCGGCGGTGGTGGCTAGGGAGTCGCCTAGGAGGGGAGCCGTACACTCATTGGAGTAGTGTCTGGGTCTTCCGCAATTGTAGCAAGTATGCTCACGACTAGAAGATCTTTTGTCATTGCAGGACCTTGACTTGGAACTTATTTCTTTGCTTCTACTCTTGTAGAACTTGTTGAAGTTCTTCACCATTAGGATCAATTCCTCATTGAAGACTTGTTTCTCACTTGATGATGTAGGAACATCGCATGAGGCTTTGTAAGCACCACTTGACTTGTTGTGAAGCTCTTCTTTATCCTTGAGTGACATCTCATGAGCAACAATTCTCCCAATGACTTCTGCTGGCTTGAGATCTTTATAATTGGGCATCATTTGGATCAATGTGCACACAGTATCATATTTTCCATCCAAGGCTCTTAGGATCTTCTTGATGATGAATCTGTCGGTCATCTCTTCACTTTCTAAGCCGGCAATCTCATTTGTGATGAGAGCAAGCCTAGAGTACATTTCAGTGAACCTTCACCATCCTTCATTTTGAACTTGTCAAGCTGACTTTGAAGCACATCCAATTTGGATTCCTTGATGGAGTCAGTACCTTCGTGCATATCAATCAAGGTATCCCAAATTTCCTTTGCATTCTCAAGACGGCTAATTTTGTTGAATTCTTCGGGGCACAATCCATTGAAGAGGATATCGCAAGCTTGAGCATTGTATTGCAACATCTTCAACTCTTCCGCATTAGTTTCACTATTCGGTTATATCCCATCAAAGAATTCACCTTGCAAGCCAATACACACAATAGCCCAAACGACGGGGTTATGTCCAATAATATGCATTTTCATCTTATGCTTCCAACTAGCAAAATTAGTACCATCAAAGTAAGGACCTCTACGGTGGTAATTTCCCTCGCTAGACACCATACCCTCCTAGGTTGTGAAACCAAGGCAAATTGAAACCAATGCTTTGATACCACTTGTAGGATCGGAAGTATGTCTAGAGGGGGGTGATTAGATTAGTTGACCAAATAAAAATCTAGCCTTTTCCCAATTTTAAGTCTTAACAGGTTTTAGCAACTTATCACAAGTCAAGCAATCGACCTACACATGCAAATCTAAGACTATAACAATAGAATGTAAATCATCGCATATGAAGGTAAAGGGGAGGAGCTTGGAGGGAGCAAACACAATGTAGACACGGAGATTTTTGGCGTGGTTCCGACAGGTGGTGCTATCGTACATCCACGTTGATGGAGACTTCAACCCATGAAGGGTAACAGTTGCGTGAGTCCACGGAGGGCTCCACCCACGAAGGGTAATGAAGAAGCAACCTTGTATATCCCACCCTGGCCGTCGCCCACGAAGGACTTGCCTCACTTGGGTAGATCTTCACGAAGTAGGCGGTCTCCTTGCCCTTACAAACTCCTTGGTTCAACTCCACAATCTCGATGGAGGCTCCCAAGTGACACCTAACCAATCTAGGAGACACAACTCTCTAAAAGGTAATAGATGGTGTGTTGATGATTAACTCCTTGCTCTTGTGCTTCAAATGATAGTCTCCCCAACACTCAACTCTCTCTCACAGATATGGATTTGGTGGAAAGATGATTTGACTGGAAAGCAACTTGGGGAAGGCTAGAGATATATATTCATGTGGCTGGATTGGAATATCTTGGTCTCAACACATGAGTAGGTGGTTCTCTCTTAGAAAATGAATGGTGGAAATGTAGGCATGTTCTGATGGCTCTCTCCATGAATGGAGGAAGGGTGGAGGGGTATATATAGCCTCCACACAAAATATAACCATTACACACAATTTACCAAACTCGGTGGGACCAAATAGTTAAACTCGGTTAGACCGATTTAGTTCAAAATGTGAACGTTAGGATTTTTGGTGGGACTGATTTCATTAGGGTTAGGGCATAGCGTAATCTTGGTGAGACCGATCACATAAACTTGATGAGATCGATTTCTGTAATAGGCAAACAGAGAGTTGGTCAGGCAAACTCGGTGGGACCGATTGCTCATTTTGGTGAGACCGAAACGTTACGAGAAGGAAACCGAGAGTTTGCATTGCAAACTTGGTGGGACCGATCGCTCATCTCGGTAAGATCGAAATGTTACGAAGGGAAACAGAGAGTTTGCAATCTCATCTCGGTGAGACCGAGATACCTATCGGTGAGACAAAATCGATTAAGGTTTCTGGCAGTGGCTATGTCAAATGAACTCGGTGGCGCCGGATAGATCAAATCAATGGGGCCTAGTTTGACTTTTATTTTCAGACATATGTGGATATGAGAAAGTGGTTGAGGGCTTTTGGAGCATATCACTAAGAATTTTGAGGGGTGCACATCTCTAGTCCATGACATGCCAATCATTGAACTTTTTGAAATGATCATCTTGAAAGAGTATTAGTTCAATGAGCTATATGTTGTTAATAATTACCAAAACCACCCAGGGATTAGTTGCACTTTCACTTTGCTTATAGACGTATGCCTTTTGGTTTATGTAATGCACCTGCTACCTTTCAAAGATGTATGACTGCTATATTTTCTGACTTTTGTGAAAAGATTGTTGAGGTTTTCATGGATGATTTCTCCGTTTACGGAACTTGTCTTGATGATTGCTTAAGGAACCTTGAGCGAGTTTCGCAGAGATGTGAAGATACTAATCTTGTCTTGAATTGGGAGAAGTGCCACTTTATGGTTAATGAAGGTATTGTTTTGGGGCATAAAATCTCCGAAAGAGGTATTGAAGTTGATAAAGCTAAAGTAGATGCTATTGAAAAGATGTCGTGTCCTAAAGATATCAAAGGTATAAGAAGTTTCCTTGGTCATGCTGGTTTCTATATGAGGTTTATTAAAGACTTCTCTAAAATTTCTAGGCCTCTCACTAATCTCTTGCAAAAATATGTTACATTTGTTTTTGATGATGATTGTGTAAAGCATTTGAAATACTTAAGAAAGCCTTAATTTCTGCACCTATTATTCAACCACCTGATTGGAACCTACCCTTTGAAATTATGTGTGATGCCATTGATTATGCTGTTGGTGTTGTTCTAGGACAAAGAGTTGATAAGAAATTAAACGTTATCCATTATGGTAGTAAAACTCTAGATAGTGCTCAAAGAAATTATGCTACTACTGAAAAGGAATTTTTAGCGGTTGTGTTTGCTTGTGATAAGTTTAGATCTTATATTATTTGTTCTAAAGTAACTGTTCATACTGATCATGCTACTATTAAATATCTTATGGAAAAGAAAGATGCTAAACCTGGAATTATTAGATGGGTTCTCTTGCTACATGAATTTGATTTTCATATTATTGATAGAAAGGGTGCTGAAAACCCTGTACACTACAAGAAAAGAGACATCCGTGACATTTTGGGCCGAACAAAACTTTTTTGTCATGCTTATGACACTTCTATGACGATAATTGTGACAAAACCTGGTATCATCATAGATGTGGTGGGCTCCTACTTCTATGACAAAAAATCATGACATAAAATGGGCTTTTCGTCTTGGGCGGGCCGAAGATGCAACTGCATGACATTCTTTGGGCCGTCCGTGACGGAAAAAACCATGGTAGAAGCAAGGGCTAGGAAAATATCGGGTTAGTTCCCGGTTAAGGGAGGTGGTCGGGGGCCGAGTGATGCACGATTCTCTCGTACATACGCGCGTGTGTGAGAGGCGTTGCACTCTAACTGAACCCGAGCGAGGCGTTGGGATCTAACTGAACCCGAGCGATTGCACTATCTATGTTACTGAACCCGGGCGATCGATCCCTTGCTGTTAACTGGACCCGAGTGATTCCTTCGCTACTGCTGCTAACTGAAGCCGATCGATGCTGCCTCTGGATGAACAGTGAGCATTGTTGGGGGTGGGGTTGGGCGAATAGTTCCCGGTGGTTGGATGAATAGGACCCCGTGGTAGTAGAGGCCGTTGCCGCTGGATGAACATGACCCCGATCGAGCCGGTTGGGGGTGGATGAACATGACCTCGTGGAGGGGTGGATGAACAGGACCCTGTGGAGGGCTGGATGAACGGGACCCTGTGGAGGGCTGGTTAAACAGTAGCCGGTGGAGGGATGGATGAACAGTAGCCCATGGAGGGGGTAGTTGAACAGGACCCCGTGGAGAGGGCTGGTAGAACAGTAGCCGGTGGAGGAGCGGTGGAGGCTGGATGAACAGGAGCCCGTGGATGATCAGTCGCAGGTGGATGCTAGAGGAGGTCATGGTGGATGAATAGTAGCCCGTGGAGGCTGGAGGAGGTCGACGGTGGAGATGAACAGTATCCCGTGGAGTCCCGTTTTGCGGTACGCCACACCCCTCCCGATGAACAGGACCCCCGTTTCGATCGTAGCGCTCTAACACAAGTTCGTTTCCTCCGTTTTACGGTACGCCACACCCCTCCCGATCAACAGGACCCCGTTTTGACCGTAGGAGGTCCAAGAGAAGTCTGTTTCCTCTGTTTTGCGGTACGCCAGACCCCTCCGGATGAACAGGATCCCGTTTCAACCGTGGTCGGTCGAACACAAGGCAGTTTACTCCATTCTGCGGCACGTCAGGCCTCGTTTCGATCGGCTGTTCTGTCCAAGCCGGTTGGCTCCCGATGAACACCAGGCATTTCGTTGCCTCCTGATGAACACGACGCATTCCGTTGCCTCCCCATGAACACGACGAAGATGCAGTTTCTCCATTCCGAGCCAGCCATGTACACAAGCTCTGGCCGTATGCATGCGCGAGTAGGCATTCGAGACCCCGCCCGTATGTATGTACATGGCCGTATTTACTTTCTTGCACACTGGCCGCTGTACGTACGTGTACATGCTATGTGTGCGCCTCTACTACGACACATGCGGGCCTCTACATCGACCACTCTGTATGTACATGTTCACGACCAGAATGACAACGCTACATATGCTTCCACCAGGTGGGTCCTGACTGTCAGGCACTTCCTTGCATGCGAAGATGTAGCTAATGGGTCCCAGCAGTTAGGGGGAAATGTTTTTTTTCACGAAATACGATGGCCCGTCCGGTGGGTCCCTGCTATCAGGTGGAGGAATCATTATTTTCCATGTAATAAGGAGGCACTTCCTTGCTACGACCATGGACCCAGCTGTCAGCCTCTCTACGTACAATACTCTTCCAATGGAAGTCGTTCGTTGACCACATTGACCACACCGCGTCAAGAGCACCAAGGTGGTGGACGGCGGCGAGGCCTAGGAAGGGGACGACGCGGAGCCGGGGAAGACGCGGCAGTGGATGCCCACGCAGAGAGGAGTATGACGGTTCACTAGTTTGGCTGTGGTGTGAGGCTGTCGTCGCCGCAGAATAATAGGGGGTGTGGGTGAGTAGAGGGATGGCCTAGCCAGCGGTGGGAGTAGTAGGGGCGGTGAGGCCTCCGCCGTAGCACAGCCGGCCACGGGAGGCAGGAGCAGGCGGCACGACCGGCACTGCTTTGGGCGGCTGGAGCAAGAAGACCAGAGGTTGAAGAAGCACAACGGCCGTTGGATGGACATCGTATGGTCACTTCAGCTAGAATTGTTCATATTGACTAAGTTGACAAAGCCCTCCGCCCGCGTCAACATAGTAGGCCCACAAGTCAGCGTCCCATATGGTGGGTCCCAACTAGCAGGGGGGGTACTCATGTTTTTGTGCATAATAAGGAAGCACTTCCTTGCGTGTGAAGATATAGCTGGTGGGTCCGAGCTGACAACGGGGGGAACGTTTTTTTCACGAAATACAGAGGCCCTTCCGGTGGGTCCCAGCTGTTAGGAGGAGGAATCATTATTTTGTGCGTAATAAGGAGGCAGTTCCTTATGTGCACCCCTACTGTCAGCCTCTTCCGATGGTTGTTGTATGTTGACCATGTTGACCTCACTGCGCTGAGAGCACAAATGCGGTGGACGAGGCCGAGGCCCAGGAAGGGAATGACCCGGAGCCGGTGAAGCCACCGTAGCAGATGCCTACGCTGAGGGGGGTACAAGCGCTGACTGGTCGCCTGTGGGGTCAGGCTGACGTCACCGGAAAATAACAGGATGTGTGGGTGGGTAGAGGGATGGCATGGCGGCAGCACAGCCAGCCACGGGAGGAGGGAGCAGGCAGTCCCGCTGGCGCTGGTTTGGGTGGTTGGAGTAGGAATGTCAGAGATTGAAGAAGCATGGCGGCCATTGGATGGACATCCAACAGTCACTGCTCTGTGTTGACTAAGTTGACAAAGCCTTGCGTATGCATCAAAAAAAATTAGGACAACATCATCGTCAACCTAGTAGGCCCAGAAGTCAGCCTCCAAATCTGTGGAAAATAGCATACATCCTATTTGCCAATATTTTCAATAATTTACAGCCCATTTGCTAATTCGTAAGGATATTTGAAGCCCATATTATTTTTATTAGCATTACAGACCATATATTATGGGCACTGTTAAAAAATTCAACAAAATTTTGCATATTTCGGTGGGGTCCGAACTCTTTTAATCACGAAATTTTGAGTCACATTTAAAATAATTTTTTAAAAATTATATCAAAATAAAATTCAAAACAATTCTCCGCAAAAAATGAATGAAATTTAAAATCTTAACTAGCAAGATGCCCGTGTGTTGCACAGAACATGAAGATGCATTTGTATGAGTAGTTCATCTTGTGTGAGAAAATACGATATTTTAATGTAATTGCCAGTTGGCTTTGGTTTTTATAAGAGTAGAGAGTACAGAAATCCAGAAAAAAATGATATTTTAATGTAATTGCCGGTTGGCTTTGGTTTAAAAACTTACAACCCATTTCTTACAATTTATAGCCCATTTTCTGGGGAAGCCCATTCCTTACTACTTACATCCCTCCTCGTCATGAAAGATTTGCAGCCCAGCAGGGCTGAGAAAAGCAAGTAGGCCTCGGTTTTGGTATTCTCCAAAAACAGAACTGGGCTAGCCATTTTCAAAACGACAAAAGATATCAACTGGGCTCGTCATGTGCTTAAATAAAAGCGTAAGCGTGGGCTAGACGGGCCACAGCCCCCTCACAACGTGCAGTTGAGCTCCGTCTCTGAAACTAAAAAACAACCAGGCGAGCTGTTGGGTCCCTGGTGTTATCCGCTCATTGTGTAATTTTCTCGTTTATAGACTACATTGACAATGGCGTGGGACCTAGTTGTCAAACAATTAGGAGGAAGTATTTTTTTGGCTTGTAATAACAAGGTACCTGCTTGCATAATGCAATGAGACTAGTAGGTCCCTACTGTCAGCCTCTCCACGTACAGTCATCTCCTGATTCCTCTTGGTTGTTGACCATGTTGACAAGCCAGACGGTGGCGGGCACAGCGAGGCCTCGGACGGGAACAAACAGAAACAATGGAAGATGCAGCAGTGTAGTGGCAGGTGGAGGGGAGTACGAGGGCAACAACATGCAACTCAAGCTTACAAACGGTACAAAAAGCCCAAGGATTAATTGTTCATCAAATTTTTAGACAAAACTCAGATTGAACATGGCAGTAACATCTAACCCAATCACTCTTTTTCGCAGTCACAAACAAATGGACCGGTCTGATCCATAAAATCAACATCCTGTGCAAAAAATATATTTCAAGATGACTACAACTTGTTGTAAATAGAAGCCGAGCACGTTTAGAAGCCCATTTGTCCACCTGAAACTTCTTTTTTTTCTGGTCAACGTGTCCATTCATGAGAAATCTCTTGCTGTAAAACTTAAGCCTCATGGACAATAGTAACCTCGCATTCAACAGGAATAATGTGACAAAGCTTCTGTTTGCCTGGTTGGATGCATATCTTTCCATCATTATTCACTAGTAAAAAAAGGGTCAAATATGAGATAGTCCCGGTTTGTAACAGAACCGGCACTAATGTGTCCATTAGTGCCGGTTCCAACGGCTAGGAGGGAGGAGATCTTTAGTACCGGTTCGTGGCGAACCTTTAGCACCGGTTCGTGCCACGAACCGGTACTAATGAGAGTGGTGGCAGGATGTTGTCAGAGTGGGGCCCCTCCAGCACCTTTAGTACCGGTTCGTGCCACGAACCAGTACTAAAGGTCGTCCTATATAAACCCTTCGTCCACCGGCACTCTGTTCTTCCCCCTTTCCCCTCTCCCTCTCCTCTGTTCTTCCCTTCTTCCTCTCAAGTTCATCACAAAATTTGCCCCAAATTTTTCAAGATTTGCAGGCCCCCATCCATTCAAATGATCACAAAGGTTGGCAACTTTGTCCTTTCATCTCTCATTGCTAGATTAGCTCTTGCATTGGTTTATATAGTGATTAATTGTGGGTTTTAGTAATTTGGGAGGAATTATATGTGGTAGTATTTGATTTATATGCAAATTGAGGTCAAAATAACACTTAGTTTGCATATGTAGGTGTGGTTTACTTAGTGCCTTCTAAATCTCCATCATAACCATCGTCGATCGCCCGCACCGTCCCGTCGCCGGCACCACCTTGTGGTGAGCCTCTTGTTCATGAAATTTTATATAAAAAATTGATGTTTGTGTGATTTGGATATATAGTTACTCGTATAATTATCTTACCCGTACATTGTTTGTTATACATAGTGCCATGGTTTTGATATCCGTCCCCGTCGGCCCTCGTCCTTGTTATGATTCGGATGTGGTATATTCTCTTTTAAAACTATTTGTTGCATTTCGTGTTTATGACAAATTATGCCCATCAAGCTGACATAGATATTTGTATGTAGGAGGTAGTTGAACCGAAAATTCCAACCGACCCTATTGTCGAGAGGTTAAATTTAGTTGAAAGAGAAAATGAGGATTTGAAAGAAAAATTGAAAAGAATTGAGGGGGAGAATATGGAATTGGAGTTGCACGTTGTCGATGTCATCGATGATCACAAGATTAAGATGGAGAAAATGCGCTTGAAGATTAGAAAGATTAGAAAATATGCCATTCATAGTGAGGCTTGGTATCATTATGCTGTTGGATCAATTGTTACCTTAGTTGCGATCTTGATCGCATTTGTTATTGCATTTAAATTCTTTAGCTAGAGAGTTATTTGTTTGTTGCATTTAAGTGTTGTATGAACTTTATGTATTGTATTAATTTGGTGTTTTCGGTGCTTTGTATTGAAGATGAGCCGGCAATGGATGTATGATGACCGATGCTCTCCCGAGTTCATTAATGGCGTGCATACTTTTCTGCTTGCGGCTGAGGCAAACAAGCGGGCGGATGGTTTTATGCCTTGTCCATGTGTTGGCTGTAAGAATGGTCACAATTACTCTACGTCAAGAACCATTCACGTCCACCTGTTTGAGTCCGGTTTCATGCCGCACTATAATGTTTGGACCAAGCACGGAGAAAGAGGGGCTATGATGGAAGACAATGAAGACGAAGAGGACGACAACAGCTATCCTGGCCATGGGTTCTCTGAATATGATGATACAACAATGAGGGAAGAAGCTGAGCCGGTAATGTGGGAAGAAGCTGAGCCGACAATGCGGGAAGAAGCTGAAGAAGAGGCATCGGATGAGCCCGCTGATGATCTAGGTCGGGCCATTGCCGATGCAAAGAGAAACTGCGCAAGTGATTTGGAGAAGAAGAAGTTGCAGCGCATGTTAGAGGATCACAAAAAATTGTTGTACCCGAATTGCGTAGGTGACAAGAAAAAGCTGGGCACCACACTGGAATTGTTGCAATCGAAGGCAGAGAATGGTGTATTTGACAAGGGATTTGGAAAGTTGCTGGTAATGATAAAGAATATGCTTCCAAAGGACAACGAATTGCCCAAGAGTACGTACAAAGCAAAGAAGGCTATCTGCCCTCTAGGGTTAGAGGTGCAGAAGATACATGCATGCCCTAATGATTGCATCCTCTACCACGGTGAGTACGAGGATTTGAATGCTTGCCCGGTATGCGGTGCATTACGCTATAAGATCAGCCGCGATGACCCTGGTGATGTCGAGGGCGAGCGCCTCGGGAAGAAGATTCCTGCCAAGGTGATGTGGTATGCTCCTATAATACCACGATTGAAACGTTTGTTCCAAAACAAAGAGCATGCCAAAGCGATGCGATGGCACAGAGAAGACCATAAGAAAGATGGAAAGTTGAGAGTACCCGCTGACGGGTCACAGTGGAGAAAAATCGAAAGAAAGTACGGGAAGGAATTTGCAGATGATGCAAGGAACGTATGATTTGGTCTAAGCGCAGATGGCATTAATCCTTTTGGGGAGCAGAGCAGCAACCGTAGCACCTACCGTGTGACTCTATGTTGGTATAACCTTCCTCCTTGGTTGTGCATGAAGCGGAAGTTCATTATGATGCCAGTGCTCATCCAAGGCCCTAAGCAACCCAGCAACAACATTGATGTGTACCTAAGGCCATTAGTTGAAGAACTCTTACAACTGTGGAATGGAATAGGTGTACGTGCATGGGATGAGCACATGGGGGAAGAATTTGACGAAAAGGCATTGCTGTTCATGACAAACAAGGGATACCGCGCATGGACGCACTGTTTGGACGATACCAACAGTATATATTTGGCTAATTGTAAGAAGAATGTGTACCTGGGACATCGTCGATTTCCTCCGAGCAGGCATCCCGTAAGAAAGAAAGGCAAGAATTTCAAAGGTGAGGCGGATCATCGGACGAAGCCTCGCCACCGTACTGGTGCTGATGTACATGATATGGTCAAGGATTTGAAGGTGATCTTTGGCAAGGGTCCTGGTGGACAACCTGTTACGAATGACGCTGACGGACATGCACCCATGTGGAAGAAGAAGTCTATATTTTGGGACCTGCCCTATGGGAAAGACCTAGAGGTCCGCTCCATAATCGACGTGATGCATGTGACGAAGAATCTTTGTGTGACCCTGCTTGGCTTCCTAGGCATGTATGGGAAGACAAAAGATACACCTGAGGCACGGGAGGAGCAGCAACATATGCATGGAAAAGACGGCATACATTAGGGTCATGCAAGCTACGCTCTTACCAAAGAAGAGAAGGAAATCTTCTTTGAATGCCTGCTCAGTATTAAGGTACCATCTGGCTTCTCGTCGAATATAAAGGGAATAATAAACATGGCAGAGAAAAAGTTCCAGAACCTAAAGTCTCATGACTGCCACGTGATTATGACGCAACTGCTTCCGGTTGCATTGAGGGAGCTTCTACCGGAAAACGTTCGATTAGCCATTGTGAAGCTATGTGCATTCCTCAATGCAATCTCTTAGAAGGTAATCGATCCAGAAATCATACCAAGGTTAGAGAATGATTTGGTGCAATGTCTTGTCAGTTCCGAGTTGGTGTTCCCACCATCCTTCTTCAACATCATGACGCACGTCCTAGTTCACCTATGCGAAGAGATTAACATTTTGGGTCCTGTATTTCTACACAATATGTTCCCCTTTGAGAGGTTCATGGGAGTCTTAAAGAAATATGTTCATAACCGTGCTAGGCAAGAAGGAAGCATCTCCAAGGGCCATGAAAATGAGGAGGTCATTGAGTTTTGTATTGACTTTATTCCTGACCTTAAGCCGATTGGTGTTCCCGAATTGCGGCATAAGGGCAGACTGGATGGAAAAGGCACGCTAGGAGGGGATCAGATAATATGTATGGACGGACATTCTCTCACTGAAGCACACTACACAGTTCTACAGAATTCCGCCTTGGTGGCTCCGTATATGGAAGAACACAAGAATTTGCTATGCTCCAAACACCCGGAGCGGTCTGATGACTGGATTACATGTGAACAAACTAGAAGTTTCGCCACCTGGTTGCAGACACGTACCATGCATGACGCCTCTATTGAAGATGACATGTACTTGTTGTCCCAGTTACCATCTTCGAATATAATGACTTTCAAAGGGTACGAGATAAATGGTAATACATTTTACACGATCGCCAAAGATAAGAAGAGCACCAACCAAAACAGTGGTTTCCGCTTTGATGCAGAAACCAAGATGGGAAAGGAAACATATTATGGTTATATACATGACATATGGGAACTTGACTATAGACGTGGTTTGAAGGTCCCTTTGTTTTGGTGCAAATGGGTCAATATGACACGAGGCGGGGTAACGGAAGACCCGCAGTACGGAATGACAACAGTGGATCTCAACAATCTTGCGTATGCAGACGAACCATTCGTCCTAGCCAATGATGTGGCACAGGTTTTCTATGTGAAGGACATGTCTACCAAGCCGAGAAAAAGAAAAGATAAGGAAGCGAATGCATCATACGATGAGCCAAAGCGGCACATAGTTCTTTCTGGGAAGAAAAACATCGTGGGAGTGGATGACAAGACAGACATGTCAGGAGATTATGAAAAGTTTGATGAAATTGCTCCATTCACAGTGAATATTGACCCGAGCATCCCGTTAAATGATGAAGATTTTCCATGGTTACGGCGCAAAGGGACACACGCGAAGAAAAAGTTTCACACCCAAAGATCTGGGATGTGATCGGCTTCACTATATATCATCACTTTCTTCTGTGTTTCACACCCAGGAGGGAATCTCTCTAACAGTTAGGGGTAGTTATGTGTTTTGGCATTTGAAACGCGAAGAAATTTTATGTGCAAACAAATTCTTTCATGCATTTACTGATTTTTTCAGCTAAATTGAAAAACACTTCAAATGAACTCCGAAAAGGTTGAAAGTTGGCATGGTATCATAATTTCACCCACATAGCATGTGCAAAAAAGTAGAGAGGGTTACGGCAAAAACTGGATGCAGTTCGTGTACAAAATGGACAATCTCTTTCGAACTATCAGGGTTTCGGACGAAAACTCATCTGTTACAAAGGCATTTCATTTTTTAAATAACCTAAGCATTACCAAATTGAATATAATGATAAAACACACTAATATTAAACATAATAAAAAGAATCACTGAAAAATGTATTTTTAAAGTTAGGTTATTCGCAAACTAGTGATTCACACAAATTTCAAATAATTCAAAATTTAAAGTATTCAAATTTGGAAACTACCGGCACTAATAGAAAGTTTCTAATTTTTTGTACCTAAAGCAAAAATATTCACAAAGAAACTCTAAATGCAGCAAAAAACAACTAAAAATAAATAAAGCAGAAAAGAAAAAACTAAATGAAAAAAGCCCACCTACTGGGCCACAACGGCTTGCATACGACTAGAAACCCAAATTCTAATTGGGCCAAGATGCAGGCCCGCTAGCCCAATAGGCCCATCTGGGCATAGCAGCAGACGTAGGCCCGGAAGGCCTGCTTATGAGAGGAGCTCGAGAGAGCTACCGCACTAGGGCTTATAAACCAGTGCGGGCGCCCCTCGGCTAGCGAGGTGGGAATAAACTTGCCGCACTGCACCTGCGCCAGCGCACCACCTTTAGTACCGGTTGGTGGCTGGAACCGCTACTAAAGGGTGGGTCTTTAGTACTGGTTCCAGCCACCACCCGGTACTAAAGGTGTGCTCTTCCCGCCACTTGGCCTGGCCAAAACAGGCCTTTAGTACCGGGTGGTGGCACCAACCGGTACTAAAGGTGTCCCTTATATAACAAACACTTCGAAAAATTTCAGTTTCTCATCTCCCACTTCTCTCTGCCGCCGCCCCGTCCCGCGTCGTCGCCGCCCCTGTCGCGTCGTCCCCGTCGACTCCGCGACGCCCCTGTCCTCGTCGCGTCATCCCCGTCGACTCAATGCCGCCCCCGTCGCCGACCCGTCCCCGTGGCCGCACCGGCCCGTCGTCGTCCCCTCGCCTCGCCGTCGTCGCCGCCTTGGATCGACCTCGCCTCGCCGTCGCCTCGTCCTCGCCCGCGCGCTGTGAGCCCCTCCCCCGGCCCCTCTCCTCCCTGCAATCGATCAAAGCCACCGCACCGCCGGCACCGGCCATAGCTACTGCACACACACACGCGCGCGCGCGCACACACACACACACACACTACACGCGCGCGCACACACACACACTACACGCGCGCACACACAATTTTTCTATTTTTAGTTTTTAGTTTTTTATGTTTTTCTGTTTTACATACAAAGTTTTAGATGAATTAATTAATTAGATTAGATTAATGTCAAATAGTATATAGAAATGTTAGTTATAATATATATAACGTCAAAGATTTTTTGCCGTTTTTATACAAATGTTATAGAAATGTTAGTTATATAGAAATGTTAGAAATTTTGGAAATGTTAGTTTTAGCTAGATGAATTAGATAAATTTCAAATTGTTAGACGATGATCGATGTTTTTTTAGTTTCTTATATTTTTTGTTATAAAATTTAGAGTTTGCATATATGAAATCACAATCCATCATTTAAAAAATATTACTTTACTTCTGCGGCATATAGTATTTGTTGTCGACGATGCCCGGCCCGCATCCTCGCCGTCGACCCGTTCGCGACGACGTCCTGCTCCAGAGGACCCATGTTCGGGACTAGGCTCCGCCGGGCTGGCACTGGGAGGTGCTACCTTCAGGGGCGCGACGCTTGGTGAGGAACCCAGCCCCGGGTCCCGTCGTCGACCCTGATCTCCTTTGGTGGCGTTCGCGTGGGCCACTTTCGGTGCGGAGGGAGCCGGCCCCGCCGGAGGTGGTACGTCGCCGTGTCAGGGGGGAGGACGAGCACGTGCATCGCTACATGGCTGCTATGGATGTCAGGTTCTCCATTACCTGGCAGGTTCTTTGGGGAGATCACCCGAGCTATGATCCAGTGATGGTTCCTTCACTTTGGTTGTCCACCGCCCACGCCTCAGGAACCGCGAGTGGCCTAGATTACTCTTTAGTATTCGATCTTTATTAGCTAGCTAGCTAGTGATGTATTCGATATATATAATTCGAGATGATGTATTTGAGATTATATCTATTATTCGAGACGATGTATTCGAGATTATATTCGATGATGCTTATTATGTACTATGATTGATTCAGTTTTTCCTTATTAATTGATTGCATCCATGCATTGTAATTTGAATACTAAATTGTTTCATATTTCTTTTGGATTAGTTAAATAAAAGCTATGGCAGACAATACCGGCAGAGAGGGAGAAGAGACCCTGTTCGATATCATACGCCATCCCCGGGCGACGCAATGCTGGATAGATACCCCATGGATGACATCATGGAGAACACTAACTGCGAGCTACACTTCAAAATGAAGAACATATCCATGAAGGTGGCGGACGCCATTGCTTTTACAAACCCCCCCGAGGCAACCTTCCATTGCAACCCGATTCCAGCGGGCTATGCTCGTGTCTTGGTTGATGAGGTGGTGGACCAATATTCGAGGCTAGAGATTGACATTCCTGGAGGTGACGAGGAGCACACATTGGGAGAGGCCAAACATCGTATCATCCTATGGAGAAAGGATTGCATCATCTTTCGAAGGCCACCGACACCGCGTCAGCCGACTCCTCGTCGAAGTCCGCCACCAAGTCAGCAGACTCCCGCTCCTCCAAGTCCACCAACGCGTGAGGCCACTCCTCCTCCTCCAAGTCCGGCAAAGCGTCAGGCCACTCCTCCTCCAAGTCCGACACAGCGTCAGACCACTCATCCTCCAAGTCCGGCACAACTTTAGGCCACTCCTCCTCCAAGTCCAGCACAACTTCAGGCCACTCCTCCTCGTCCAACTCAGCCACATCAGCCGTCTCCGCCGCCTCAGCAAGCACGGAAGAGAGCCGCCACAGCAATGGTGTGTAGCGGTACAAGTCAAGGTAGGACGGGAGGTACAGGCGGAGGCAAGCGATTTCAATATGGTCCAAGCAGCCTCGCGCCTCTTCCGCAGAGGCCTTACGACAAGTCCGAGGAGGAAAACGCAGCCATATCGAAGGCCGAGGTGGAAGCCCATTTTGCACCGAAACCGCCACCGCCGCCAAGGGAGAAAGTGCCTGAGGAAAAGACTGACCACTTCATTCGTATGGCTAGACCACCAGCTCCCAAGCCTGTTGACACATTCTATGAGCGCCACCTCAGGAAGTTAAATCGAGCACGTCTACAGAAAGAGGCGAGCTCAATCTCGAGCAAATCAGCTGGCAAAAAATGCGGTAAACCCGTTCTCCAGCTGGGAGAACAGGCGGCGCAATCAATCCCCCCGCTTGTTGTGCCAACAACACATGAGAGTAGGCGCGCCCAATATTATTGTGGGCAAACTGTTTACGTTCCCGAGCTGGGCGATGTGGTAATAACCGAGGAGCATATAAGGCAGGCTGAAATCCTCAAGATCACTGTTGGACAACTCCTCGAGATCGAGTCCATGTCTCCGCTTAGAGAGCAGGAAATAAAACGGAAATATGTCCGGGGCCAACCTTTGGTCGAGCCAGACGAGGTCAAGAAGCTCCCAACGAGAATGTATGAATTGCATCAATGGTACATGGACATCACCAACATTTCCAATCGAGAGTCCCTCATGGTGAATGTCAAGAAGGATCATTACTTCCATGAGAAAGTTGTGTCCGTTGAGTATTTAGAACTATTTCAGTTATACAATCAAGACGCACTCGACAAATCTATCATCGGTTGCTATTGTCTGTAAGTTATTTCTTTCTATAATTTAAGTCTCAAGCTAGCTGTAGTGATCATTTTGATCAATCATTACCTGTAATTATCCTCCCTATATTCTTTTCTGTGGTATTATGCAGGATGAAGATGTATGAAATGAAAAAAGGTGGACGCTATGGCATTGGGTTCATTGACCCAAATACCATCAATGAATACACATGGAAATTAGATGCATCTTATGAAAAAAGTGTAGAGGAAAGCGTGCTAGAGTTCTTCAAGCGCCTCAATACCAATGAAGATATACTACTTCCTTACAACTTCGAGTGAGTCACACTGTCTTGTACTACAAATTCTGTTTTGCCTACTAGCTAGCTACATGTTTTTGCTTCCATATGCCCACTTAATTAAGACATGCAAACGTGTGTGCATGCAGATTTCAATGGATCTTGTTAATCATTAAAGTTGATGAAGGAACAGTTGAAATATTGGACTCACTACTTAAAAAAGAAAGTGACTACACCATCTTGTTTGGGATAGTCAACAGGTAATTTCAATCATTATTAACTATATCTCGGCCAATTTAGTTCGTCATTTCCTGATATGAACTATTTAATAACCCCTTTATTCATTTTCTTTGTCCGTGGGCAGGGCTTGGGCAAAGTTCATCAGCGTCACTCCAGGCCAATGGAAACGAAAGCTGAAATGGTATCGACCCAAGGTAAGTAATTAAGTAGTACTAGCTAGCTAGCTGCCATCTCTTTAATTATCATGCTTGATTAATTATTATCTGATCAAATTCCATTCTCGTAAAGGCCCTGAAGCAGGCACCGGGGAATAATCTGTGTGCATACTACGTTTGCGAGAACATTCGCATGATGGCGTCCGAAAGGAGCAGATCTCAAAGATAGGACTGGGTACGTTTGTCAGAACACTATTCACAATTTTTACACCATTATCGATATCTAGTCACACAACTAATACACATGCATATTGATCTCCTTCTTAACAGTTCAGAGAGGTGTGGGAGTAGCTCCTAGCAGAGGAGCACATAGAAGCAATTCAAGAGGAAATAGCGGGATTTTTGCTCGACCAGGTCGTAGATCCCAAAGGAGAATACTATTACCCGCTACCGCCCCCATGAACCACTTCCAATTGTCATCGTGCTCCGAAGGCACCAATTAGGCTAATGCCACTGGCTCTGAAGGCACCAATTAGTAGAAATTGTATATAGCTAGCTAATTGTATATATATATCTATATACATGTGTGTATATATGGTGAATTAATGGTGGTTGTGAGACATTCAATGA
>NC_041390.1:468578994-468693237 GCF_002162155.2 Triticum dicoccoides
CGGTTCTACTAGAAATTCTATTTATATATATGCATAACGTGTACAACATGTAGTATCGTAAAATACCAGCAAACGAAAAAGAATTAAATGGAAAACACAAAATTAAATGAAAAAGAAATCATAAACCCAAAACCCCCCAACCTTTTAATACCGGTTGGTGTCACCAACCGGTACTAAAGGGCTCCCTGCCCCCGGAGCTGGCTCGTGCCATGTGGTTGCCCTTTAGCACCGGTTCGTGCTGAACCGGTACTAAAGGGGGGGGGGCCTTTAGTGCCCACACTTTAGTGCCGGTTACCGAACCGGCACTAAAGGGCCTTACGAACCGGTGCTATTGCCCGGTTCTACACTAGTGATTGTCCTCAAACGAATATCATCAGAACTGAGAAAATCCCGGTGCTTATCACGCCATTGATTGGTTATACATTTTTCTCCATGTGGTTGCAGTACCTAAGTAGACATGAAGATTGAAAACAGTTAATGTATGAAAAAAAGAATATGTCGAAAGAGCGACAGCTGAACAGTTAATTCTAGTACAACATATACGGGCTTTCAATGTGCATGAAATTATCACCTCTATATATAAATTCTCCAGAGATCGAAAGCATCGCAGCAAGCCAATAATTATGTTCAGATCAAAACTAGACATTCTGATATATAAGATCTTGATAGAATCCAGCAGCATTGATAGGCTATCCATGGACAAACTCTTCATTGAGCATATAACATAATATTAGTACCCAAGGTGTACTCCAAGATGATATAGAACTTATGTGCACAAATGAAAAATGCAGCTTATGATTACAAATATGTAGATGATAATATACGATACCTGAAAAAGTGAGGAGCCAAACACCAACTTCCTGTGATCATTAAACGGATCATAAATTACACCCAAGGTATCCAGTTTGGGCGCAGAGACGACAACTATTTGCGAAGGTTTATAACAATTATCAAGGAGCAACCTTTGAAGTGAAGGGGCATCTTCGATGATGAGCCGCTGTCCTTCAAAACAAATTACAATGCTTTTAAGGTGAGGCGACTTTATTTGGAGACAACTGATAGGGATTTCTATTCCCAAAACAATCTGCAAGCGCTCCAGGGCAGGGCAACTGGAGTGGATGATGCTGTGCAGTGAGGCCTCCGACAGATAAACCACCACAAGTGAAAGTTTTTTTAGTAGTGGGTGTCGAAGCATTTGTACCAGATCATCTTGTAGATGGCACCGGGCGAAGGTGGCAGTGTGGAGAGAGGAGGAAAACCGTGCGATGGACAATGGTGGTGTGGCCACGAATTCTTGGTGTGTTCGTGGTATGAAACTTTCATGGTAATGGTAGAACTCAAACTGCTGGAGTTTTCCAAATTCAGGGGATGTCAGCCAAGCGTCCATCGTGTCGGGTATGGATAGCAGGTAGCATGTTGGGATGCAGAGGCGTTGAATGAGGCCCTGCTGGTGAGAGGATACGATGGCTCTCAGGAGATCAAATTCAGGAAGATCAAATATCCGACGACAGTCGAGATTGAGGGGCACGGTGTGCCATAGAGGGTGCCTCTGAGTTGAGAGGACTTGTGTGCGGCAGCAATCCTTGGTGGGGAGAAGCGAGATGATCTCCTCAAGGATGTCGTCCGGGAGATCGCTGATGCGGTCCACCGGAGATTCTACTAGTTCCTCAGATCCGGGTGGGGGGGCTCGCCGCTTCTCCCTATGCTGCCGGGTGCGGGATCTACAACCGACGTCTCCGCTGGCAGGAGCCTCATCTTCTTGGCGCTGGGACCAGCCGACTCCATTTTCCTTGTGGGCATCACGCCGAGCTCACGGGTTTGAGCAGAGTAGCCAGAGACGAGCCTAGTGGTAGTGCGAGTGGGGAAGAAGGAGGGCCGGGGTTTTCTGTAGGAGTGGAAGAATAGGAGCAGGCGTTTTATGTACGAGTGAGGAAGAAGGTGAGCGGGGGTTTTCTGGATGAGTGAGGAAGATGGGGAGTGGGGGGAATTGGGGGGAGACGGAAGCAGGACAACGAGCTGCAATATAAGTGGAAGCGAGGAGGAAGGAGGGTTTTTCTAGGATCGCCCCCTCTTCAAGAAATATGGGCTTCTAATCGCAAAAAACAAAAACAAATGGGCTTTAAGATGGATAGGCTTTTGTATCGGCCTAGTCGGCTGTCCGTGTTTCGTACTGGAGGGCCTTGTGCTAGAGGCAGCCCGAGACACTCGCCAACTTATTGCCCAGTCGAAATAAAAAAAGAGACGGCTGCAGCTTATGGCTACTCATCGGTAACCTTTTTCAACTTGGCATCCACCAAATTAGAGGATGCGGTACTGGATGCAGACACTCACACTGGTCGCGTAGCACGGCGAAGGGAGGTGTCAAATAACAGGCCTACAATATACTTACTAGATTGTGAAGGTTCACAGGCTAGTCAACATTCACATTAAACTAAGCTTCAGAAGATACGGTATGCATACTAACATTCAGAAGAACAAAAGTTCGGCATGTTTATGCATCTCAATGATTCACCATACTATAACCAATACAAAGGTGTGAGAAGGTGTGGAAATAAAGAAAATCAGCCGATGCTTCTCCGAGCAAAGGGCCTCCCTGCGCACGCATTAATTTCCTGGGCATGCTTGTTTCTTCTCAATGTTGCGAGCACTTTGAGCATGTCGGCAACTCCACAGCTAGCTAGCTGACTCATCTTGCAATTGATGCTGACACATTTGCAGCAAACACATGAGGCAATAGAGATGACTCAACATGAGTCCATATTGTGCAGTTCCCCTGAAATCATCTTCATTGTCCTGAATCTAAAAAGATAGGAAAACAATAGCTATACTTAAACGATGTTGCAAAACAGTAGCACATATCAATAGCTCGGAATGACAAAACACGATCATCTAGACGAAGGGGATACTGACCTACCTGAGGAAGATTATATATAATTTCATAAGTCCTTGGTTGATTTCCACCTTCGGCTGCACTGCTTGTTTTCTCCTCCACACATGACAAGATCGTTCCGCGCTGCAATCAGCAAGTCAACGTACAAATAAGCTTATTTCATTTGCGGTGCTCATTGTACCTAGTTACGAATGTAGGAATATCTGGACCACCATGAGGTTATCTGACAGCAGGTAGATGCAGCCATATAAATTTTGTGCGGTGCTACCAAAATTGAGGTTTGTATCCCTTCCTCTTATGAGAATTCTTCTTGAAGTTGGTAGAATGTGACGGCTTGTTCTTTGCATCAAACTTGTCTTTCCCCTGATATATGTTCTTGTTGTTTTGGGGCTGGTTGGGCTGGAAGTTCTTCTTGTGTACCATGTGGGCACTAGAAGCTCCCTCAGTGACCCGAGCACGTGTGTCTTTTGCTCTTGCATTCTCTTCAAAATCAAGAGTGCTAATGAGATCCGAAACGGAAAACTCATGTCTCTTGTTTTCAGAGAAGTAGCAAAATCATTCAACGAAGGTGGAAGCTTGGTAATGATGGTCCCATCAACAAATTTGCCCGACAACACACACTTAAAGTACTCAAGTTCCTTAGCGAGTGACTGTATCTCATGAGTCTGCTGAACAACAGAGCACTCATCAGTCATCTTGTAGTCACATAATTACTCCATGACGTACAACTCGTTGCCAGTGCCCGAGGCCCCAAACATGACCTCGAGCGCAACCCACATGTCTTTGCCGCTATCAAATGACATATATGAATCCACAATGGAATCATCAAGAACACTCAGCAGGGTTGCTTTGAAGAGGGTATCCATGTTCTCAAAAGCTTCATGATGTGTAGGATTAAGATCGCCCTCAGGCTTACCCTTAGTGGCGTCATAGCAGTACATGATCTGAAACCAATATACTGCTCTTGTGCGCCACCTTTTATATTGCACCCCCTTAAAAGTAGGCGGCTTCAAAAGCGCAGCAAAACCACTCGGAGTAAATTGCCTATAATCAGGTTTTTGGATTGGATTGTTGAATATATGAGCAATTTACTATGAGATTTAATCCGAATCAATAGTAAATAGATCATGACGACAAATTGCAAAGATCAAAGTAATGATGCAGACTAAACCAGGAGGACAGAATCACGTATTGTACAGCGGGAGCAAAACCGCTGTGGTTGATGTTGTCACTCATGTCGTTGATGAAGAGGTTACTGAGGTCGGGGAAGAAGGTTGTCGTTGAGGAAGTTCTCGCTGGCAGCAGTCACATGAGTGTGCTCCCCAAAAACTGATCGCCCTACTCCCATACAGGATCACGATAGGCGGGGTTCATAGGACTGATGTCCCTTCTCGCGATGCACGCCAGAAGGAGGGCTGGAGAAGAATTGCATGGCACCGCTAAGATCTGCAACGGTGTGAAACCATATGATACAGCAGCGGGTAGGGTAGAGCCTGTCAGGTCGGTCGTGCGAGTAAGACCAAGTATAATAGTAGGCCTTTGGCCCAAACCCCACGTCCAAGTCAATAGTAGCCCCACTATCCAAAAGAATCAGAAACAACTAAGTAATTAAGGCGTCCATTAATTATTAATTAATGACTTAATAAATTTCCCAACCAACAAAAATATAGACCACGTGGATAGCTTTTGTCCTTGGATAGGCTCATTTCTGAAGAGCGCGTGTGTAGGTTTCCTATTATCATGCTCATGCAAATGCTAGAATAGATCACACTATAAAGTGGTGCAACTCACACTCACCCAACAGTATGGGACTAAACTTTAGTCCCACTCACACCACACTTAGAGCATGGTTAATAGTATAGCCAACATCCGGCTATATGAAGTTGACACATCATCTAGAACCAACCTAATAGCCTGCTAGTACAATATTTAGTCCCTCTAGTATAATACTATATCGTTAATAATGGCCCCACCTTTTGTCTCACAAAGTATGTTGGAGCTCCTGCTACAACCGGCTACAAGTTTACAACCCTCTTCTCTTCTCTCTCCTCTTCTCTCTCCTTCAACTAAGCACAAATACTATATTTAAATCCTTATAGCCTGCTTATGTCATCTAATTGTAGTACTTGCTCTAAAGTTACTCTCCATTGTGTAGTCTAAAATGTCGGGCGTGCAGCGGGCGGTGCCCTCGGTCGGCGCGCCTCTTCAATGGCAGAAGCAATGAGAGGTCACGTCGCCCTGACTTGCCATCAATGTGGAGCGGCGGGCTCAGCTAGCGCCGGCGGGAGGAGGGAGGGGTTTTGTTGGGCCAAGAAGGTGAGAAGCCAACTTGGGATCGGTCCGGACGGGGAAATATCATGTGCTCCCATACTCACTAGTAGTTTCATGCATATGACACTAGTCTATGTTACTGCTCCCTCCTTTCCGGTTTATAGGGCTTATCTCAAAATCTTAGTTTTTCCATTTTATAAGGATTAATTTGCTTGTTCCCCATAACAAGTTTAGATTTCAAGGTGCATTAAATAATTGCATGCAAGTATTAAGAGAAAATTGACCAATGCATGTACTTTATGCATGCATGCATTGCAATTAATACAATGGTAAACATAAATTTTTGAGGAAAACAAGAGCATTAATTGGGTGCTTTTGCAAATTACAAAAAGTATTCCACCACTCATCATCTACCTTGGTTGGTGATATTCTCGAATTGAGCCCTATAAACCGGAAAGGAGGGAGCCCTATAAACCGGAAAGGAGGGAGTAGTACAGTAATGTTATGATGGCTTCATTTATTAGCTTGTAGACTCATCTTGTCTTGGGAAACGCTATGTTACAGTAACATATTATATTACCACTTCTCATTAACTACTTGCCACATAAGCAAAATTTTCTTGGCGTGCGCTAATTGACTCCCACTATAACTAGTCGTACAAAGTGTGAGCTATGTAGAGGGCATAGTAAGCAAGCTTCTCATTGTTCTGCGAGTTGACATGACACATCAAAGTAGTAGCTTTTTTTCAAAATAACCATCAAAGTACCAGTGTAGTAGTCTCCAAAAAGGGCCGACCATGTCCATGGCTACCATCCCATCCCGTGCTCCGTCATTGAGTATGTCCACGATTCACGTGCCATTCAAGAAAAAAACTGCGTACGTTCCATTGAAGAAAAAAAATTAAAAACAAACATGCCACCGCGTCATGGTCGAACTTCGATTCGTCCACGCGTGGTTCCCGAACCTCCACTAAGTGAACAACTACCAAACGCGTCAAATTATCACGTTAGCTGCCTCTTCATCCAGAAATGAGCTCCACCGTGTACCCGCGCGCGTGTGTTAGTGAATGAGGCACAACGTACGTGCGTCCGTGCGTGCAATTTTTCTCATCGTGCACATACTCCTTTTTTGTGGCTGATATGTGAACGTACTCGGCCTACGTTGGTGACCATTGGTGAGTCTCACTCATCTCTACATCTCAACATGTACATCTACATCTGCAGCTACGTCTACACTACATCTACATCTACATATACCTCTACTATAGTGCAACAAGTTTTAAACATGAGACTAGCCATTTTCTCGCATGACACGACTAGCCCGTATCGCTTCTTGCTCCTTGTCTCTCTCAAAGTGCGTCTGGTAGGCGATTTTGCCGTCGATTGAGGTCGGTTCGCTCACGCTCGGTCCCACATGTTATAAATCTAAAAAGAATACTCTGACCAGCAGACCATTGAAAGAAGTATATTTTTCACTCTCAAATGTAAGTTGATGGACAAATAACCCCCCAAAGTCAATTTTGGTACGATTTTTACCCTCAAATATCTAAAACCGGGTATATCACCCCCTTGAGCTATTTTAGTGTTCACATGTTAGAGTTTAGGCGGTTTTGGTTGTTGACTAGGAATTGACTAATTATTTACACTAATGAAATGGCAACGACGCCGTCGAAAGCCGCGGATGTCGACGGAGATTTACCCAATGGACCCCGACCTTCCCTACGAGGAGAGAAGATCATGCGGGTGCCTTTGAAGCTCAAGGGGTTGTCGGGCTACCTCATCGGCTCTTCGCCCGCCTCATAGTGGGAGTAACTTAGGTAGTAACATAGCGCACTCCAAGAAAATTTTGCTTATGTGGCATGTAGTTAATGAGGAGAGAGATGTTTAGAGTAACATAGTAATATGTTACAGTATAAGTTACTCCCCACTATGACCAGCCTTGGCCTCTCCAAGTGCTCCACCATGTATAGGTGCTAAGCCTGCCATGTAGGCATAAAATATGATGTGGCAAGTTAATTAAGAAGAGAGATACTAGTTTGGTGACCCCAGGAAGAAATGGTGGAAAGACAATTTTGAGTCTATAGCTAATTAAATGAAGCAAGCTTAGCAACAACAAACTAAGCACCTATGCATTGGAGACTTGAGTTGCTAAGCCATTTAATGCACTTAGCACCTCATCTAAGCACATTTGCATTGGAAGAGGTCTTAATTCCATACGGTGTCATAATATGAAACTCAACTCTCTCTTTCTTCATTTAATTATAGGCCACCTCATCAAATTTGCCTACTACTAGTTGGCATGCATGATACTACTTATAATACTCCCATTACAACCAGCCTGCTAGAATTAAAATACCTAATCTGAATGGTCACCACCCGATCTCTTTGTCCTCCTCCAGCATCCAGAAGAAGAATCGTGCAAGACAATGGATGTATTCGTCGGTGTCTTCTTTCTCTGCCTTCATTTAATTATGCGGCGGCCTTCATGGGATACAATCGGCGGCGGAATCCCGTGTTCTACTTCTCCTCGATGATGGCGGCGGGCGGGGACGTCCTGCTCGTCACCTTGTCGACATCCACATAGCCGCATCACCTCATCAACATCCGCGGTGGCTTCTTTCTCTGCCTGCATGTCGCGGCTACGAGCGCATCGACGGCAGATGGCACAGTCGCAGACACTGGAGGCGATGTACGACGCAGCGGCATCGAGGGCAGTGACGATGCCCGCGCCGCCGTACTCCCCGACAAGCCGGCGTCGAGCAAGTCGGCACTCTTCCTCGAGCTATATTGGAGAGGTCAGCTGCGGAACCACGCGCTGGCTTAGTGCGGCAACTGCCTCCGACGGGCTAGGTGAGGTAGGTGGAGAAGCGAGCTGCCTCGCTCGTAACTACCGGGCTCGGCGGGCCACCCAGACGGCTTTTATGCCGGAGAACTGCTCTTCCTACTCGCCGGATGCCGCCGAAAGAGTGGACAAAATGGTGGAAGGAGGAGCTTGGCCGGTGTCTTGCTCCTGAATGGATGTGTGTGGCCGGAATTAGTTTCTTGCATTCCACGTGGTTTTAAATGTAGGTTTTTGAATGCGGTGAGGAGGCGGGTACAGCTGGGAGTGTAGCGGGCGGTGCCCTGGGCAGGCGTGCCGCTTCAAATGGAAGACGCAGTGAGAGGTCGCGTCCGCCTTGACCCCCTTGACCGTGGACCTTGATGGTGTACGTCACCTTGGGTCCAGATCTGAGATGCCACGTGTACCAGATGAATGACTCCAAGCTCGACCACCGTGATGCAAGAGGTGCGAGCCGAGGAACACTGTTGGAGACACCCCCCTCAGACTAGCCACAATGGGTAGTAGCGTAGACTACTAACATGCTCATGTTACTAGTCTATGTTACTACCTCTGTAGTATCATATCACTACTGCAGGATGTTGCTAACGTGACACTACGATCAGAGACCCTTCGACGAAACTGTGTGCGATGCAATAATCGCAAAGGGTGGTGTAAAAGAACCGTCAAAAAAGGTGCAAAACGTTTGCAATGGCAGAGACATCAAACACGGTTCAGATTTTAGTTGCGTGTGCAATGCAGGGCATACGGTTCAGTCCAAGGAACTGTTTGCGATGAGGCGGAATAAAAGAAACGGGCAGCCTGATGAAGGCGTGTGCTATATACAACATACGGTTCACTCGGATGAGCTTTTTGTGATTAGGCAACACAAAAGAAATGGTCAGTCGGATCAAGGTGTGTGTGATTCAGGGCATACACTTCAGAAGGATTGACTGTTTGCGATTAGGCAACAGAATAGAAACGGGTTAGGCAGATCAAAGTGTCTGCGATTGATGGCATACACTTCACATGGATGAACTGTTTGCGATTAGCCACAACAAACTAAAAAAGTTAGATAGATCAACGTGTGTGCGCTATACGGGCACACGCATTCTAATTAAAAGAAGCGTGCGTGATGGTAATAACGAGCGCGCATGGTTGTTGGAACAAGACGTGTGCTGACATTGCCTATTGTGGTGCACCCTATGGTGCAAACGCCACGTACGCAGCCGAGAAGGCGTACGTGCCCACGTTATGCCTTCCGGGAATAGTGCCGCACTTATAACCATCAGTAAATTTTGAGCATGCGTCCCATCACATTCCAAATTGCAAACCTGTTCACACCGATCAAAACCTAAACGGTTTCCCATTTAGGAGCGTATTACTACTCGGTTATAAATACTACTACTCCAAGGTGACTGCACATTCCTCCTCAACTCCTCATCCACAAAAACAAAGTCATTCATCATCATTCCCTTTGCGTCTGCCATGGCCAGCGTGAGTTTTGGGTCGAGAGATTGCCACCAGGGAGATGCGAGCATGGAAGCGGAAGCACGAGAAATGTCCTGCCTCGCCGCGAACGCAGCCGGCATGTCCCACCGCGCTGCCGTGGCAGCACTTAAGTCCCGCCGCGCCGCCAAAGTAGCACGCAGGTCCCACCGCACCGTCGATGCGGCAGACTGGTCCGGCCGCGCCACGGAAGCAGAAGAGATGTCCCGCCGCGGCGCGAATGCAACAGAGATGTCCTCCCGCGCCGTGGCAGCCTGGGAAAATGTCTCGCGGGCAGGCGAGGACTCTTACAAGTGCATGCAAGCGATCGTACATAGCCAGATGGATCAGATCTCCGGCTAGGCGAGGTTGCAGGATGACATGAAAGCCTCTTTTGCCGGCGTCATCCGGCAACCAAATGAGAGCAATGCGAAGCTCCGGGCCGAGCGTGACCTGCTGAGGGCGAAGATCATCGAAAGCGCGGAGCAGCAGGAGGAGACCGCTGCCTTGTTGAAGAGGACTGGCGTCATCGTCGAGAAACTTATGGACGAGAATGCCATGCTGCGCATCGAGCGTAGAAGGCTGGTGGAGGAATCCATGGATGTTCTCAAGCAACATCTTGAGGACAAGAAAGAGCTCATCGCCGCTCGCGGCGGAGACTAGTTCCCGCGGCCTGCAGCAACATAGAGATCAGCGAGCCAGACCGTTGTCTTCCTTCTTATTTTGCCCTTGTGTATTTCAGGCGTTGCCGCATGTGGCTTTTTTAAATTATGTTCCTAAATATGTAAGCCAATTATTATCCACTGTCATCGTCCTTATATTCATAATGCTTGCTATAGGTCGCAGTCGATGCTATATAGGTCCGTCAGATCTTACGTCTAGATCCATGCAAAACTTTCTTTTCAAATTTTCATTTTTCTCTCTTAAATCTCAGTCCAGTGAGACACATAGCCACGCCGTAGAACAAGGGCTCGGGCGCCATTAATGGAGATGGTGGGAGGGAGGTGCGCGGCAGGCAATGGTCAAAGGGCTCTCCTCCCGATGAGCATGCACAGGGGTCTGATCGCACACCTCTTGTACTCAAATAGCTACCCCGCACGGCACCTCCTAGCCAATAAAAAAGGGGATGCGTTGCGGCACGTGAATGGTAAGTAGAACTCCCACGGTTTCAATAATACTTGCGTTTCCGATTTGTAACATGACAGCACTTGTTCCAAAATGACTTTGTTGATTGTTAATGTGTGCGCCTTCGTGAATCGGACAGAAAAATTACCAAAACATGTTGGTGCCATGTCATGACACCATGCAAGTTCCATGATTTTCAGGTGTGTTTTGGATTTACAAGAATTACAAAACTAAGTTTCTCAATCCTTCCGGCCGAGCTACAATGCCCAGATGTTTGAATTTCATTCCCATTTATTGCATGGGACCTAGAAATTCACTCAAGGACACACATGTGATTTTTCAAACAACTTTGGTGCACTGGAGCCTGTGCTTGTAGTTCAAATTTGAATTATGCACATTAAATGCGCAGAAACTCAATTAATGTATAAAAAAGGCCAAACGAACCTAGAATAATTCCAAATTTTAGCATGATACTTCTATTTGGTCTAATCTACCTGTGTAAACAAATTAAGGCGGGAGAAGGCAGTGTATGTATCTCGTTTCACACACGGAGGTGACACATTCCCTCTCGGAACCACGAGCCTTCTTGAGGGAAGCTCCGGTTTGCAAGAAGCTTACACCAAAGCTTGTCCCAATTCGGCCAAAAAAATTACCGCGGCATGTTGGTGTCATGTCATGACACCATGCCAAATTTCTTGATTTTCAGGCGTGTTTTCGATTTACAGGAATTGAAAAACCAAGTTTCTCAATCTTTCCGGCCGAGCCATGACACCCAGATGCTTGAATTTCATTCCCATTTCTTGAATGGGGCCTATAAATACACCCAAGGACACACATGTGATTTCTCAACCAACTTTGGTGCACTGGAGCATGTGCTTGTAGTTCAAATTTAAATTATGCACATTAAATGCGCAAAAAACTCAATTAATGTATAAAAAGGCCAAACAAACCCAGAATAATTCCAAATTTTAGCACGATACTTCTATTTGGTCTAATCTCCCTATGTAAATAAATTAGGGCAGGAGAAGGCAGAGTACGTATCTCGTTTCGCACATGGAGGTGACACATTCCCTCTCGGAACCACGAGTCTTCTTGAGGGAAGCTTCGGTTTGCAAGAAGCTTACACCAAAGCTTGTCCCAATTCGGCCAAAAAAATTACCGCAGCATGTTGGTACCATGTCATGACACCATGCCAAGTTTCATGATTTCAGGCGTGTTTTGGATTTACGGGAATTTAAAAACCAAGTTTCTCAATCTTTTCGTCCGAGCCATGATGCCAAGATGTTTGAATTTCATTCCCATTTCTTGCTTGGGACCTATAAATTCACCCAAAGACACACATGTGATTTTTCAGCAAACTTTGGTGCATTGGAGCATGTGCTTGTTGTTCAAATTTGAATTATGCACATTAAATGCCTAAAAACTCAATTAATGCACAAAAATGCCAAACGAACCCAGAATAATTCCAAATTTAAACACGACACTAATGTACTATTTGCATGTTCAATGTACGTGAATGTTCTAGTAAATCAAACACCATCCTTTCCCTCCGTAACACCATTTTGTCTTTCAAAACATAATGAAAAAAATCAAGTATACCACAAATAGTTTACTAGAAAGAATCGTGTGGGATGCGATATAAAATATCTTGGCGCACCATCTTGTCTGGCTTACGCAGGAAGCTTCGTCGTCTACAGTCCACCGTTCCCGCTTGAACCACACTTGCGCGCCTGTTTCTCGCGGCACCGAGCGAATTTTTTTGCCACCGCGGAAATATCTATCTCCCCGCCCCCTCCCTCCTACCAAAAGCCACATTTCCACTGTTCCTCCTAGCTTTCCAAGTTCAAACCTTCATTGCTGCTTACTGGTAGCTTAACCTCCTCGTCGGCGACCCTTCTTCTTGCAGCACCGCCTCCTCGCCGGCTACCCTTCTTCTTGCAGTGTCGCCTCCTCGTCGGCAACCCTTCTTCTTGTAGCGCCGCCTCCTCGCCGGCGACCCTTCTTCTTGCTGCGCGGCCTTGTCGATATGGTCAGGTAATCCACACCCCACCCACACCATCCTCTTCCTTTCCTGTCCCACATGCCCCGACCGACGGCGCGACACCTTCCACCAAAATCACTGCCCCCCTCCTCCAATTAAGCGCCGCCCACAGCCATTTTGCACGCAGTATAACCTGGATCTCAGTAGCATGCGGCCGCACGCGCACACGAGGTTGCTATGGCTGCCATGCATGTCGACCGCCAGATCTTGGAGGAGCACCTCGTCTTCGAGGCCACCGTCGACACCCCACGTGGTTGTCTACTTTAAAATACATTTCGTGCTATTTTCTCGAGGCCACCGCCAGTTCCTTCTAGTGATTTGTCCTCTGTAATGTTAATATGCAATCTGATGTTCAGTTAACAGTTTGGTCCTCTGAAATGCAATGTTCCGATAACACTTTGGTCCAACAATTGCTACATTTCGTAGTACTGTTCTCAAGCATTCTTTATTTTTTTAATTGTCTTATCTTCTAGTACATGTTTCTATTCTGCAATGTCGTGCTCAGTTAACTATTTTGGTTCATTTGGTCTGCTATCCATTTAACTGTTTGGTTCACTTCTGCAATTTGATTTTCATTTGTTGTGGGTACAATTTTGTATTGTTATGCATGTAACACCAATCGAATTTGGCTATACTCAATACATATTCTACTGATAGTATGGTCAGTTAACCTGATCAAGATCTTCCTTATCTTTCTTGCGGGAAAACAATGGGAGACACCGCGGTTTACCATCGAGGTTTGTTCAAGCAGGGTCCTTTGGCTAATAGCACATTATTGTGCAGTTGCAGGAATCATTCTAATATTTAGGTTTCTTACAATTTGGTCTTGCACATGTAGGTCCTGCTGTTAGAGGCTTAGACCCACTGTTCGACCCATTTTGCATATGGAGAAATGAGATGTCCATGAATATTAGTCAAGTCAAGAAACTCAGAAAGATTAGTAGGATGAAGAAACTTGCGATGAATAATAGCAAGATCTTTGTTTGCACAATGAAGAAGACATCGGTCAACTATAGGATGGCACCAACTCTTTTACCTTGTTTTTACCCCTTGCGCCATTTCAAAATTTATAACAGCAATGTATGCATAGCTTTCTTTTCAGTACTTTTCAAAGCAATTCACTGATGATTACCTCTCAAACCACCTACATGGTCAAGAGGCGAGGTAGGTATTCATTCAACACCCACGGTACAATGTTGAAGTCTTGCTGAAGAGTGAGGGAGTCCAGGATTAGGGGGTCCTCGGACAGCCGGACTATATACTTTGGCCGGACTGTTGGACTATGAAGATACAAGATTGAAGACCTCATCCCGTGTCCGGATGGGACTCTCCTTTGCGTGGAAGGCAAGCTTGGCGATTCGTATATGTAGATATCCTCCCTTGTAACCGACTCTGTGTAACCCTACACTACAAAAAAAATACACTTCCGTGATGATACGTGTTTGTCATAGTAGGTCGCGTTTTTTGTCATGCATGTACATCCATGACAAATTTATGATAGAATCAAGATAGTCATACCTGTGCTGTCGTAGAAGTGTTCCATGACATTACCAAAATTATCATAACGGAAGTGTCCACTTCCATGACGATAAATCGCGCGTCGCAGAAGTGCTTTCGTCAAGGGTGACCGACACGTGGCATCCACCGTAACGGAACGCCGTTAAGCTATCGTGTCGGGTTTTGGATCCGATAACCCATTAATAGCCCCGACCAATGGGAAATTTCCACGTGTAAAATTCTTATTGGCCGGACGAAACACGTGTCAGCTCGTCAGTGGGTCAGATAGGCGCCTATGATACGTCGACACGTGGCACGGCCCAATAGAGGCCCATTCCTATGAAAAGGCCGGCCCGTTTGACTTGGTCAAAAGGTGGCAGGCCGGCCCATGGAATGCCTGTTAATGGCATGTTCGCATATAGCCCATTTACAACCCACTAACCCAAGGCCCGTTATGCCCTATCCGATTTAGGCCCAGTAGTGTCATCTGGGCCATCCAACATGATTCCAGCCCGTTTTCACTTCTGGCCCATGTACGGCCCAGGACGTCTTTCGGCCCATATGAGGCCCTATGTAACTCTTGGCCTATTAACGGCCCGTGGTGAAACTGGCCCGTAATGAACAATGTATCACTTTACACCCATTAACGGCCCGTGGTGAAACTGGCCCGTAATGAACAGTGTATCACTTTATACCCATTAACGGCCTGTTATTCAGTTGGTCCATTTCTAGCCCATGTTATCTTTTGGCCTTCTCAGAGCCCATTTATTCTTGGGCTCATTTCCAGCATTCGTTTACTTACGGCCCGTTACTGTCATTTTCTGCTTGTGGGCCAAATTCAGCCCGTGGTTACAGTCGGCCCGTTTGTGGTCCGTTAATACCTTGGGTCGTTTTCATAGCGTCATCAAATACGGCCTATTAATGATGGCCCATTACGGTCGGCCCATGAACAGACGATTCCAACTCTAGCCCGTTTACGGCCATAATGCGGCCTGATATTGTCCATGTTTGGCCAATCGATCATACGGCCCGTATAAGGCCCATTGATGATATGGCCCGTAGAAGGCCCATTGTTTCTACGGCCCGTAGAAGGCCTACTATTTCTACGTCCCGTAGAAGGCCCACTATTTCTACGGCCCATAGGAGGCCCAGTGTCACTACAGTAAATATTAGCCCATGGTTATTGTGGCCTAGTTTTAAAAAACAGGTTATTGCAGCCACTAGTTAACCACGGGAAAAGAACTGCAATGACTACAAGCAAACAAATAAACAAGACAACAAGGAAATAAATAAGCAAGCAACTAACGCTAGGCTATCACGGCTATTACACATATTACATCCACTGGGCATCAAAGTTCGCCACTAGTGCAAATATAGGGAACAAAGCAGCATATCATATACACTGGCCATCAAAATTGGCCACGAGTGCAAATAAACGCGGCAGCAAAACAAGAGCATAACTGAAACAACTTCAGAAGAGCTCAAGAAACGTTATCCTGGGTATCCACCATGCTGGCAATAAGCTTAGCAAGCTGATTAGTTGTGTCCTATTTGGCGCTAAAATCCTCCAACGCTTGCTATTGCACCAGAAAGTATGCATCTGAATGCTCCAGGGACTTCCGCAGTCCTTCCGCTTCTTGTCGCAGCACAGCTGATCGATGTCTTTCAGCTTGTAGTTGAGACTCAAGAAACCGAACTGATTCAGACAGTGAGTTTGAATAGCTTGTGCAAGCGGTAGTGGCCAGTAACTCCAACACTAAACCAAGACAGGATGTGTCACTATCTTGAACCTTATCTACATTACTTCCTTTACCGTTGCTTAATAAGGCACTCTTCCCCAATATTCTGTCAGCATTCTAAAAGAAGAAACAAGCAGACACATAACAAGTTTAGCATGTACTAGTATATGAAACTCATTTCGGTGAACCAGTTCATTAGTAAGGTGGACAATATTAAACTACCAAGTCTTCTATTGCCAAGTACTAGTACATAATAAAAGCATCAAACAAACATATATCTATGTCCTATGGTAGCAATGGAATCTTAAATTAGAATAGTTGTTCTTCAGGTTTAGGCACTTGTTCTACATGAACAGAGTACAGTAAGACGCAAGAATATAATACTTAAAAATATAAAGTGAGCTCATAGATCTTACCACATTCTTGGTTCGGGACCAGTACAGAACAAGGCGTTTGCAGTCATCGTCCAATAAATGTGTCTCAGGAGAATGTAAGGGAATTGATGATTTTCTTTGCCGGTGAAGTACGTTTTCTTCAGGTAATTCCGATACTGCCACCAAGCATTCTTGAAGATAGCAGAGATATTAGCACAGGTTACCTCATCCTGAGTTTCCAAATTGGTCTTTCTCTATAGAGAAAAATGGGAAAATTTGCTGTATTATAACCATCATGGAGGCAGGATGTATGGGACGAAGCAAAGTAATTGCCATCAATAACATTACTTACACATAACTCTTGGACAAACACCTACATCTGGCATTTTCCTTCATCTTCAGTATAATATTTCCAAGATGAGAAGATACGCACATACGATTTAACAACATCAAATGTGATAGATGCTAAACTACGACTAGCTGGTTGTGCTTCCTCCACAGGAATAGGCGTACTAACTGGTGGAGTTGGGGTTCGCCGTGATAGTACTGGCCCTTTGGGCACTGGAGCTTCCTTACTAACTACTCTTGTTTGGGAACTCTGTGGTGGAGATGGTGCTGTGTCAACAGGAACTAGGTTACTATCTGCTGGGGTTGGGGTTAGAATGGGTGAAGCTGGTTCTCTGTGCATCGTAGTAGGGGTACAATCTGCGAGAGCTTGGGTTATGTGTGGTAGGGCTGGTTCTTGTGCATGTACAACCGGGGTGCTATCTCCACCAAGAGGTAGCACTGTTTTATTTGAAGACCATGTTTTTAGTCCGCTAGAAACTGGCATCACCCACTCCAATTCAAATGGCTGATAAACAGGAAACATAGTTGTATGTACAAACATTGTATGAGAGACACATGCAATAGATAGTGTGGAAAAAAGAGGGCATGAAATAGTTGACATGTATATTGTCTAACTAAAACGGATAGAATGACATAATTTCACATATATGATGTCTATCTAAACTGGATAGCATAGCATAACATAATTCAAAGATATGATGAATAACTAAACAGGATCACATGACATAATTCACCTACATGTTATCTAAGTAATCAGGATCGCATCATTTAATTCACATATGTGATTTATATGCTAAACAAAGGGCATTTGATATGATGTCTGAACTAAGAACATGGTGTTGAATATTGTGTATATGATGTCTAAACTATGCAATGCAAGACACCGTATGCATGATATGAGCAGTATAACCATGCCAAGTTAGAGCATACACCTCAGTGGGGGAATAGGACTAGTCATCTGTCTCTGAATCCATCTCTGAGGAGCTATCGGGACCGAACAAGAGATCTGCTTCGACAGGTAGCACTGTCTTCTCTAAAGGCCTTGTTTTCACTCCAGATTTTTCCATCTCCCACCCAAATGGCTGATTCACAGGAAGAGTAGTTCAATGTACAAACATTGTCGACAAATGGAAATGTGATGAAGAAAAGGATGGGCAAGATATCATTCAAATATATGATGCCTGGTTAAACAGGATGGCATTGCACATTTCACATATATTATGGCTGGCTAAAAGACATGAGACTGCATAATTCCCATATATGATATAGAAACTAAACAAGTGGCATTACAGAACATGTCTAAACTAAGCAGATGACATATATGATGTCAAAAGTAGGCACTGCAAGGCAACATATGCATGATATGACTAACATCATCATGCCAAGGTAGAGCAAACACCTTGGGGGGTAAATAGGAGTGGTCAGCGGCGTCCGAATCCACCTCAAAACAGATATATTCCTCTGGATTACAATCTGGAGAGGGGTGGGGAGGGTTTGCCATTGAACCCACCATGGAGCGATGCCTGCATGACATTGTATTGCCGTGCAAAACTCTTCTCTTTTTCTCTACATGTTCAGCATGACTATGTACAATATCTGACATGCATACAAAAAATATGGTGAGATTATGTAAGGAGAGTATGCAGAAATTTAGAGTGATGGTAACAACCAGTGGATCGATGTTTTTCCGTTGAACCAAAATAGCCCTAATGGATCGACGTGAATGTATAGTAATAAGTGATGCAACAAGTGTACAACCTCTTTGCCGTAGCCGTGTCGACCTCAGCATCATTGGGTTGGTCGCTGAAGCAGTTGAGGCAGAGGTGGCTGTCAGAGGTGTGGAGGAAGATCTGAGGAATCTGTAGACAGCGTCCAGGGCACTGCTCTGTTGTGATGCATCGTTCTGTCGTTGGAGCAGCACCGGTGAGCCGTAAGACGTCAACGCTGAAGCAGCACAAGACATACATCGTCAATCTCAAGTGGGATTCTAATAGCATCTCCAATAGATGATGTAAAATGGATGTAAAATTAACGTCACCAAAAACCACCTGACTACAACAGATGAGGTAAAAACTGTTGACTCTGAACTTAACTATCAAAACTCAAATTTACTGTGGAATCTGAATGCTACTGTCGAAACTGAATGCAATGGTAGCAGAGAGGCACTTGACATGTAGTTTAGGGAGGGCCTGCAGTTCATCTTCAACTTGCACCCCCCTGAGCCGCCAGCCACCACCGGTGGAACCGCCGGCCCCAGCGCTGCCTCGCCGCCTCGAAACAACTCACCACCGCCACCCCGGCCAGCCCTCTAGGCCCCTCGCCCCCCACCCTGAACCCTAAGATAGATAGTGGGGTTCCTCTCCGGCGAGCCCCCGTCCCCGCTGCGGGTGGTTCTTCCTTAACTCCGGCGAGCCCCCCAACCCCTGAAAATCGACTAACCCAAAAGTCGATTCAGTCGATTGAAGTGTGGCTTAATTGGAGCAGAGCAGCAGCACGAGCGAGGGCGAGAGCAGCAGCAGCTGGGTGAGCGAGCGATCGAGCAAGAGCTGGAGCAGCAGCAGCAGATCCGGCTGGTATGGCCGCCGCCGCCGAAGGGGCCTCGCACTGGGGGAGAGCCGCCGTGGAGATGTCGCCCGCGGCGCCGGCTTCAAGGTAGCTGCTCCATGGGGGTGTGGGATGGAGCACCATCGGCGCCGGGAGGTCGAGTTAAGGAGAAGGTACGATGCGATGAGTGTACAACCTCTTTGGTGGTGCCGAGTAGGCCTCGGCTTCGTCCGAGGAGTCAGTGAGGATGCTGCGGTTTTGGTGGAGCAGGTTAAGGCAGCGTTGTGGGGATGGAGCAGTCGCGATAGATGAGGCGATCGTCGGAGCAGCTCCTTGGAGGTGGAGGACGGGGCGGCTGAACCGGCGGGATGGCGAGATGGACAACGGATCCTCATCCTGGGAGGTGGACGAGGGACGTCGAGCTGTTGCGGTGGACGACGTCCTCGGGGAAGAGGCTCCGGCTGGGCAGTGGTGACGTGGCGGACGGAGGATGGTGGGGTTTTGCGGGTGGAGCGGAGAGGTTATGGCGGCCTGGGATTTTGAATGGCGAAAAGGGGGCGATGGGAGGGTGTGAAGCATGACCTAGGAAGGCGCTTGTCCAAAATGTAGGGTATGTTACAAAAGTACCCCCCCCCCCACCGATTTGAACTAGCGGCCCTTTCGGCTCAGGGTTAGAAGGGGGATTTCGCGTGTCGGGATTTGGCAGCTGGAGGTAGTTTTCACGCGCATTGTAATTTCAGATAGCAAGGCGTGGGTTGTGAAGGCGCCAGTTTTGGGAGCACGATATCTGAATTTTCGGGATATAACAAGATGCGGGTTGAATTTTAGGGACAAGCCTAACGTGTAGTAATAATGTACTTGTACGTACCAAATCAATTCGCACTTCCCTCAACCAAAAAGAAAATGAAAAAATAAAACTATTCACACCACACAAAGAGAGAGTCTTGCCCTGTTTTACTATACAAATGCTATTCAAAGCTACTCCCTCCTTCCATCTATATAGGGCCTAATGCATTTTTCGATGCTAACTTTGACCAAATATTAGAGCAATGATATATGACATGCAACTTACACAAAGCACACCGTTAAATTCGTCTGTGAAAGGTCCTTTCAATGATATAATTTTCAAATTGTGCATGTCATGTACTATTAATCTTGTCAATAGTCAAAGGCGGTCTTAAAAATCTCATTACGCCCTATATAGATGGAAGGAGGGAGTATGAATCCATGTTATGTACGATTAAATTTTTTCACTCGCTGTATAATGCATGTAACCTACTCATACCAACATTTTAGTGCATTCCAAATGTCTATACTACCGCTGCAATTCAAACTAAATTTGAATTCGTTTCTCTATTTCAATAAGAATCTACAATCATGATTTTTGCCAACTTCAACCATCATAGTTTCCTTGCTATCCGCCAGATATAAATCAGATGGCCTATAATGCAGGATGGCAGGCACACCATCATCAACAACTCCGTTTTTTATAAGAGTAGAGATAAAATATATTAAATGTAGTATACCATGTTCATAACCACACCATGTGTATCACCATTATATATATTCACACATCTGTCGGTTTGAAACACTATGATAAATTCTTCAAATATCTGAATTCACTTTTTATAATGAAGTATATATGATCTCTATTCGTCTTTTACACCCACACAACCCTCTTATCTTTGTAGCTAGCGCTAACTTTCTCTTGTGCATGCACATGCCCGCATCCCTCTCACCCTCCCTCAGCATTCTCTAGCTCCATCGCACAAATTCGTCTTTTCACTTTAGGTCGTTCACCCACTATGTGTGTAGGCCCCCAGCTCCTTCTTTACGGCACACATCGATTGATATGCCAGTCTAGCCAGGTGTGCCTAGCACAAACACAAGCTTCCCATCCTCTCTTGTCACCATCCATGCCTCACTCCCACCACTCTTTTCATCGTTCTCGTACTCGCACACTCCTCCCCCTCGATATAGTATGCCTCTCGTACCACCTCCTACATGCATCCCTCTCTCTATCCTTCTCCTCGTGCCTCATTTGCTTCTAACACACACATGCATGTATATCGATCGATCTCCCAACATATACCTAGATCGACTTTAACTACCCACCCCCATCGATCGATGTACCTCACAAGTTATGTCTCTCCTTTCTGTTACAAAGGGCGATTGATCTTCCTATGTAGTTATGTCTGCTTACCACAGCTACATCGTCCCCCCTCATCATTCGTGCATGCCTCCTGACCCGTCTCTCACACGCACGTGCACAGACAACAAGCAACCATCTCCTCTCTTATTGATATTGCGGGCGTGCCCTCCGTTTGTCTAGCAAGCCTATCCCACCATTTGTTAGAAGCAACTCCACTACCACCCCCTCCAACACTCTAGCTCTGTCTCTCTCCCAACCTTATTCATCTCCTGCACATATGCATGGATGTCGATCGATCTCCCTTAATACATGAGGCAGATCGATCTCCTTAATACATGAGGTAGGCCTCTCTCCTCCTCCACACATATACCAGCCATTGTACCTCTATAGTTAATTGGGCCTCCCTCTTCCCCCACCACACACCGATAGTCGAGCGCTGCAGGTAGGTATCCATGCCACAGAGACAAACTGCACATGTCCCATCTCACGTTGCAGTAGGCCAGCCACTCTATATCTTTGACGTGGGCACACACAAATTCGATGGCACTCTTTATCGATCGCGCGCGCGCACGCGCACACACACATCATCCCTCTCTTTGATTCTATGGATACCTCAAGCTGATGATACCTCCACTCTCTTCTCGTGGATCGCCCCCTGTATATATATGTTATATCGAGGACTCTATTTCACACACATTGCATATGTTAAATTTTTTGATTGACCCCCCCCCAAAAAAACTCTCAAGAACCCACACACTATATCTCTTTAGGTTTGTATCTCTCTCACACAACCCCACGTAGGTGGTGTACGTATACAAGAAGAGAATAGGTGCACCGTGCACGTACTCACGCTTCGTGCCCAGCCACACCCGCGTGGGTACACGTGGAGCTCATTTCTTTACGAAATGGCAGCCCACGTGCTAATTTGAACACCTGTAGCGGTTGTTTACCTAGGGAGGTCGTGTACCACGCGTGCACGAAATAAAGTTTGACTTGATGCGTTGCGGCGTTATTTTTAAATAAAGTTATAGCGCTCAATGGCGCGTACATAGAATATAAAACGATTTTTATGGAGGAAAAGGTAGTCCGCTCTTCAGAGTATCTCACACAAGGCTCCGGTGGCCTCTCTCTATCTCACCGTTGGTCACTGATCCGGCCGCATCCCGTCCGCCGGGGGAAAGGGAGTGTGGTGGCCTCTCTCTCTCTCACCGTTGGTCACTGATCCGGCCGCATCCCGTTTGCCGGGGGAAAGGGAGTGCGGTGGCCTCTCTCTCTCTCTCTCTCACCGTTGGTCACTGATCCGGCCGCATCCCGTCCGCCGGGGGAAAGGGAGGAAGTGCATCGTTTCTCCGTTCGATGGTGTCGAGGCAGCACGTCCCAATCTACGGTACACACCATTCTCTCTGACCAAGCTCCGGCGCGGCAGGGCCTACGCCACCTGCTCGCAGCTTCCGCCCGCCGCAGCTCACCTAGTTACATCCCAACGACCTCCAGGTATCCCCTCTGTCCTTGCTCCACTGCCCGTTTTCCCATGTCACTGCATGTGGATCTTCCATAGTTCTTTGCCCAAAACATAGCTCGTCCAGGGTACTTTCCCTATTGCATTCTCGTCCTCACACCATTTTAGACAAACACAACTGTGTTGTTATCTTCCCTTAGGACAAGGAATATGCTTCTTTTTTGTGGTCGCATGTGTCATCAACTGTTATTGGCCAGTAATTGTTTCCTTTCTACCTCTTTTTTGCAAACAGGGCTATCCATTTCACCTCGTTGCTATTGCGACCTTTTGGTGAACTGCACAAATCACTTTTTTCTTAAGAGTGTTTTGTGCAGTTGTACTAAAATGTCACACGGGCAACGTCTCTACATTTCAGTGCGACTGCACAAAGGGAGATTGGTTTTGCTCTATCCTCCTCATCCAACTCCAAGCCTAATCTTCTCCAACTAGTTAGTCTTAAGAGAGACTGCAAAGGTGGCCGGCTTCTATTTGTGTGTTTATTGTTTCATCAGCAGTCCTCTATTATCGTAATCACACTTGATATCTTTGGAACAGGGACGCTCAGCTCTATTTTAGTGGAACTGCACAAAATGATCGGAATGTTGCATGCTCCAGACAGCTACTTTTTTCCCAACATGCCTTGTTGATTTAGACAGAGCTGGGGGGACGTTGCTGCCAATGAAAGCATGGATCAATTTTTATTTAACACCTCCTCACAACTTTGTCTTCAGTTGTGATGTAATTATTAGCTCTGATCTGCTAGTAATTGACATGCATTAGCAAGGAAGTTAGTTTTTATTGTTTCCGAAAGAGCATCAATGGCAAGATACGCGAAACAAAAGCTGAAAGCTCACACCATTGTACAATTTCATGTCGCTGGAAAATTATTTGTATAGTACGTCAATTATGTAAACAAATGATGGAAGCTTGATAGCATTGCCAGAAGCCTCTTCATCATCCGGGTCCATGTGCCATGCACAAAATTATACTCCTTCATTCCTAAATATTTGTCTTTTTACAAATTTCAAACGGGCATATTTTAGAGTGTAGATTCACTCATTTTGCTTCGTATGTGTACTCCCTCCGTTCCTAAATATTCTATTCGTCTTAACAGAGACTTCAACAAGTGACTACATATGGAGCAAAATGAGTGAATCTACACTCTAAAATATGTCTATATACATCCGTATGTGCCAGTCCATTTGAAATCTCTAAAAGACAAATATTTGAGTAGTCACTCATTGAAATCTCTAGAAAGACAAATACTCCGGAGTATTTTTAAGAACCGAGGGGGTAGTGCACAACCGCATGGGAGACTCAGCCCGGTCGTTGCGCCGCATTAATAGTGAGTAATGAGCAGTCAAATCATAAGCCCCACCTTTCCCACTATAAGTTGCTCTGAAGAAGCAACCATCAATATGCTCTTCTTTGAATCCGCTCATACTAATCCACCCGTCACTGTTTATACAGCGCGCTTCAGAAAAAAGAAAAAAAACTGTGGGACCAAGGCGACTAGCGATCGGCCTGAAAAATAGCATTGGTAGTTATAGCATGGCGTCTATTACTAGAGGGAATAATGTGTACACACATGCATGCAGTCCTTCCACCCCAGGTACACACATGCATGCACTCCGTAGTAGTACAGTACATGGAGAGAAAATTGTGGACTTGATTGCGGTTACCACGCCCTAATTAATTGAGCATTAAACCAAACGCGTCTAAAGTCTCTCTCACTACAAAAAAAAGACACATCCGTGACATTTTGGGCCAAACGAAAAAAAATTCTGTCATACATATCACACTTCTATGACGATAATTGTGACAAAACCCGGTATCATCATAGATGTGGTGGGCTCCTACTTCTATGACAAAAAATCATGACAGAAAATGGGCTTTTCGTCCTGGGCGGGCCGGAGGCGCAGCTGCATGAAATTCTTTGGGCCGTCTATGACAGAAAAAACCGAGGTAGAAGCGAGGGGGAGGAAAATTTCAGGGAGTTCCCAGTTACGGTAGGAGGTCGAGGGACGAGCGATGCGTGTTTCTCTCGTACACGTACGCACGTGTGTGCGAGGCATTGGCTCTAACTAAAACCGAGTGAGGCGTTGGGCTCTAACTGAACCCGAGCGATTGCACTGTAAGCTACGCGTTACTGAACTCGAGTGGTCGATCGATGGCTGTTAACTGAACCTGATCGAGCGATTCCTTCGCTACTGTTGCTAACTGAAGTCGATCGATGCTGCCTCTGGATGAACAGTGAGCGTTGCGGGGGGGTGGATGAACAGTTCCCTGTGGGGGTTGATGAACAGGACCCCGTGGTTTTGCCTATGGATGAATAGGACCCCGATCGATCGAGCCAGTTGGGGCTGGATGAACAGGACCCCGTGGAGGGCTAGATGAATAGGACCACCCCGTGGAGGGCAGGATGAATAGTAGACGGTGGAGGGCGGGATGAACAGTAGCCTGTGGAGGGGTGGTTGAACAGGAGCCCGTGGAGAGGGCTGGTTGAACAGTAGCCGGTGGAGTAGCGCGCGGTGGAGGCTGGATGAACAGGAGCCCGTGGATGAACAGTCGCAGGTGGAGGATGGAGGAGGTCGACGGTGGATGAATAGTAGCTCGTGGAGGCTGGAGGGGGTCGACTGTGGAGATGAACAGTATCCCGTGGAGTCCTGTTTTGCGGTACGCCATACCCCTCCTGTTGAACAGGACCCCTGTTTCGACCATAGCGCTCCAACACAAGTCTGTTTCCTTCGTTTTGCGGTACACAACACCCCTCCCGATCAACAGGACCCCCATTTCGACCGTAGGAGGCCCGTTTCCTCCGTTTTGCGATACGCCAGACCCCTCCCAATCAACAGGACCCTGTTCCGAACATAGGAGGTCTGTTTCCTTCATTATGCGGTACGCCGGGCCTCATTTCCATCGCCTGTTCCGTCCAAGCCCTCCCGATGAACACGACCATGCATTCTGTTCCGACCCAGCCGGTTGGCTCCCACGCGTTCTGTTGCCTCCCCATGAACACGACGCATTCCGTTGCCTCCCCATGAACACGACGACGACGCTATTTCTCCGTTCCGACCCAGCAATGTACACGAGCCCTGGCCGTACGTATGCGCGAGTAGGCGTTCGAGACCCCGTCCGTATGTACACATATGTGGCCGTATTTCTTTCTTGCACCCTGGACGCTATACGTACGTGTACATGCTACGTGCGCGCCTCTACTACGACACATGTGCGCCTCTACTACGACACGTACGTGCCTCTACATCGACCAGTATGTACGTACACGTTCGTGACCAGAATGACAACGCTACGTACGCTTCGACCAGGTGGGTCCCGACTATCAGGCACTTCCTTGCCTGGGAAGATGTAGCTGGTGGGTCCCAGCAGTCAGGGGGCGAATTGTTTTTTTTTTTGCCCGGACGCACTTCCTTGCGTGCGAAGATGTAGCTGGTGGGTCCCAGCAGTCAGGGGGAAACATTTTTTTCACGAAATACAGTGGCCCGTCCGGTGGGTCCCAGCTGTCAAGTGGAGGAATCATTATTTTCTTCCTAATAAGGAGGCACTTCCTTGCTGCGGCCGTGGACCCAGCTGTCAACCTCTCCACGTACAGTCCACGTCCGATGGAAGTCGTTCCTTGACCACGTTGACCACGCCGCATCGAGAGCACCAGGGCGGTGGACGACAGTGAGGCCTAGGAAGGGGACGACACAGAGGCAGGGAAGACTCGGTAGTTGTTTCCCACGCGGAGGGGAGTACGACTGTACGAGGGTTTACTGGTTCGTCTGCCATCGCTGGAGAATAACAATAGGTGTGGATGAGTAGAGGGATGGCTAGGCCAGCGATGGGAGTACGGTCGGGCGGTGAGGCCTGCGCGGCAGCACAGCCGGCCGCGAGGAGGAGGGAGCAGGCAGTCCCGCCGGCGCTTGTTTGAGCGACTGGAGCAGGAAGTGCAGAGATTGAAGAAGCACGGCGGCCGTTGGATGGACATCCAACAGTCAGTTCTTGTGCATCAACCTTTTTTTAGGAAAGCCTCAAATATTGAAAAACAACATACAGCCCATCTGCCATTATTTCTAATAATTTATAGCCCATTTGCTAATTCTTAAGGTTTTTTTGGAGCCCATATTCTTTTTGTTAGCATTATAGCCCATATTGTGGCAATGGTTAAAAAATTATACGAAATTTTGCATATTTCGGTGCGGTCCAAACTGTTTTTAATCCCAAAATTTCGACTCACATTCAAACTGATTTTAAAAATAAATGTATATCAATATAAAATCCAACAAATTCTCCATGCATAAAAATTAATGTAATTTAAAATCTTGAAATGAAAAAAAGATATTTGAAACTAATTGCCGGTTTGATGTGTTTTAAAAATGTACAGCCCATTTCTCATTACTGATGGGCCATTTTCTCGGCCAGCCGAATGAAAGCTCTCCTCGTATTGAAAGATTTGCAGCCCAACGGGCCTGACAAAGCGACTTACTTGGCAAATCACAAAAATACTATGTTGTGGCCGTGGACCCAGCTGTCAGCCTCTCCACATACAGTACTCTTCCGATGGAAGTCGTTCCTTGACCATGTTGACCACGCCACGCGGAGAGCACCACGGCGGTGGACGACGGCGAGGCCTAGGAAGGGGACGACACGGCAGTGGAAGCCCGCGCGGAGAGGATTACGAGGGTTCACTGGTTCGGCTGCGGTGTGAGGCTGCCATCGCCGCAGGGCCTGGCCAGCGGTGGGAATAGTAGGGGGCGGTGAGGCCTCTATGGCAGCATAGCCGGCCACGGGAGGCAGGAGCATGCGGCACGACCGGCGCTGCTTTGGGCGGCTGGAGCAAGAAGACCAGAGGTTGAAGAAGCACTACAGCCGTTGGATGGACATCGTACAGTCACTAGAGCTAGAATCGTTCATTTTGACTAAGTTGACAAAGCCCTTCGTCCCCGTCAACTTAGTAGGCCCACAAGTCAGCCTCCCAGCAAGGTCATAAGTAGGCATTTCCGGTGGGTCCGAGCTGACAGCGGGGGGAATGTTTTTTTTTGCGAAATTCGGTGGCCCGTCCGGTGGGTCCTAGCAGTCAGGGGGAAATGATTTTTTTTGCAAAATACTGGTGGCCCGTCCGGTGGGTCCCTGCTGTCAGGTGGAGGAATCATTATTTTCCGCTTAATAAGGAGGCACTTTCTTGCTGTCGCCGTGGACCCAGCTGTCAGCCTCTCCACGTACAGTCCACATCCGATGGAAGTCGTTCCTTCCATGTCGACCACGCCGCGCTGAGAGCACTAGGCCGGTGGACGACGGCGAGGCCTAGGAAGGGGACGGCGCGGAGCCGATGAAGACGCGGCAGTGGATGCCCACGCAGAGAGGAGTATGAGGGTTCACTCGTTCGGCTGCGGTGTGAGGCTGCCGTCGCCGCAGGGCCTGGCCAGCGGTGGGAATAGTAGGGGCGGTGAGGCCTCCATGGCAGCACAGCCGGCCACGAGAGGCAGGAGCAGGCGGCACGACCGGCGCTGCTTTGGTCGGCTGGAGCAAGCAGACCAGAGGTTGAAGAAGCACTACGACCGGTGGATGGACATCGTACGATCACTGTAGCTAGAATCATTTATATTGACTAAGTTGAGAAAGCCCTTGGAACGTCAACTTAGTAGGCCCACAGGTCAGCTTCCGAAATGGTGCACCCCAGATGTCAGGGGGAGGAATCATTTTTTTGGGCGGGTGAAGCTAGAATATCCGAGATTGAAGAAGAAGCACGGCATCCGTTGGATGGACATCCAACAGCCACTGCTACTAGAACTGTGTGTTGACTATAAGTTGACAAAGCCTTGCATACGTGTCAACTCTGTTTTTTTAGGGGACGCGTCAACTTAGTAAGGCCAGAAGTGTGTGGCAGAGAACTTATAGCCCATTTGAGATTTGTAAGAATGTGTCGCCCATTTGAATTCTAATGGAATTTACTACAGCCCATTTACAGTTTGTTAAAAGTACAGCCCATTTCAACCAACCGTTCAAATTAGAATTCAATAAAATTTCCCACATTTTGATGGGATCCGAAATATTTTTATCCCGAAATTTCTAGTCAGATTAAATACAATTTCAATATAAATTTATATTACGTAAAAATCCAATGAAACATTGCGCTCGCAACAATTAATGAAATTAAAAAAATTCAATATCCAAAAATAATATTTTATAAAGTAATCACGTGTTTGGTGCATTTTTTATAGTTACTGCCCAGTTTTTATAATTACATCCCATTTATTATTTCTTAAAGCCCATTTTCTTGTTAAGCCTAATGCATCCCTCCTAGGAAAGATTTGCAGCCCAGCGGGGCGGAGAATAACAACTTGACCTTGCCTGGGTATTCCTAAAAAAAGTATAGCTGGGCTAGCCATTTTCAGCTTGAAAAAAATTAATATCTGGGCAGGATATCTGTCCTGGGCAAGACGGGCCACAGCCCGCCTAGATAATACCTGCAGCGATGTTTTCGTTGTTGTTCAGAGGAGAAAAATTAATATCTGGGCTAAACATTGAAAAACTCTGCAGTGCTCACACCTCAAAAACACAAATACTGCTCGAGCTGCTTGGTCCCAGCTGTCGGTCGCTTCTTGTGCAATTCTTTTGATTATTGACTAGTACTACATAGGTTGACACTGGTGTGGGACCGTGATGTCAGGAAACCAGGGGGAAGCAAAATAAATAACTCCAGCGAGCGCTTCCACCTCTGCCTCGTTGTCTCCCGTGGAAACCCCTTTCCTCCCTTTTTTTGCTCGAGCAAGGACCAATGCACGTAGCACGTCCATGTGGTTATTAGGCAAGAAATAAAATCACTTTGCATGCCATGAATTACGATGGTCTGCATGTGTCGGCATTCTGGGAACGGGGGTCCCCAGACTTGCCTGCCTGCGGCCTACGCTGTGGCTCAAAGGGGGGCCCAGCACGACCCATCTTCACCAACACAAACCCAAGACCCTCGCGAGGGGCCAAGCCTCGCGGGGCGGACGACGTGGAGCTTCCTCAGGCATGGCCTCGTCAGGCTGGCTCACGAGGAGGCGGAGAGATCAAGGCGGGGTACCTCACGAGGTGCCCGTGACGCAAGCCATGACGACCGGGCGCGCCAGGCGGGTGCCAGCCCGCGCAGCGTCCTCCTTTCCTCTTTGGTGCAAAGGGGGCAAGCGCAACCGCGGAGTACCGAGGCATCAGGAAAAGGTTGCCATTTCGGTGCAACGAGACCAAGACCAGGAGGACTACGAGACGGAGGTCACCGTGGATCCCAAGACGGCGTCATCACCAGAGCTTTGCGCAGGCGAAGACTACTTTTGTTAGGATAGCTGATACTAGCTATCCCCCTTCAAATTAGCCCGCCAATGTTGGCTCCCTTCCCACTCGATATTTGGGAAGAGGACCAGGGCCTCTATAAATAGGACCAGCCACCCACATAGCAAGGGGTCGGTTGGCTGGAGGTAGAGAGAGAGAAGGTGACTGAACTCCACCGAGCAGTTCATCGCCCCAGCCAAGAACAGACCCTCGCGAGGCTGTTCTTCCTTGTATTGTTCATCATCATCAGCCCAAGAGGCAATCCACACATCACACACTGGAGTAGGGTATTACACCACAACGGTGGCCCGAACCAGTATAAACCCTGTGTCTCTTGTGTTGTTCTTTCAGTAGTTTAGATCCTAGCATGGCGGAGGGGTGCAGGTAGGTAGGAGGCGAAATCTCCGTGCGCACCCCAGAGTTTGAACCTTAAGGGTCTGCCGGAACCAGAAATCTGACATTTGGCGCGCCAGGTAGGGGTGCGCCGGAATTCGTCTTCCACCGCCCCGTTCTCCTCCGACCAGCACGCCCATGTCTGACGCTCGTCGGGCCCGCGCCGAGCGTCGGCCCGCACTCGCTTCCCGCGTCGCCCAGACGGCCCCTGTCGGCGGGCATCCACGCCGTTCCTCGTCACCTACCATCAACGCCTCCACCGGCCCGGCGGGGGACGAGCGGCAAGCATCGTCCCAGCATCCATCCGTGCGGCAAGATGGCCACACCGCAACTCCCTCGCTCACCCCAGCTGGTTCTTCGTCCCGTGCGCTCCGCGCACCCATGGAGGCTCTAGCTGCGCTCATCGCGGCGAACGAGCTCCTGCGCTACTGTCCCGTCGACAATGTCTACGAAGAATGGCTCGACTGTGTCGCCGAGATCGTCCGTGCCATAGGGGGCTCTCCTGCACCGTCCGTTCCACTGCACCGCACCCTGCCCCGCGCGGGCGACGAGGCTCCGGCGGCGCCCCGGCCACCTCCTCCTCAAGAAGACGCCATGGCCCCAAGGCGCGAGGCCCCTGGGCGGAACCCGCTCTGTCAGGTGCCAGCGCGGCAAGAGCAGAGCTGCCAAGAAGTCCCTCGCCCGCAAGAAGCTGCCCGGGCGCTCCCTGCTCCAGCACGTCGCGACCATGCTCCTGGTCCCGCGCGTCAAGACCCCGCGCTGCTCCCAGCTGCTGCGCGTGGGGACATGCAAGACCAAGCTCCCCGTCACCCGAGGCCTCCCGTGGCCACAACAGGCTACCGCGCCTTCACCACCGAGCTACACAGTGTCGCGTGGCCTGGCAAGTTCAAGACAGACTTGCCTCCTCGCTACGACGGCACGGCTGACCCTGCAGAGTTCCTCCAGCTCTACGAGCTGGGCATCGAAGCTGCCAACGGAGACGAGAAGGTCATGGCGAACTGGTTCCCCATGGCACTCAAGGAGGGGGCCCGCACCTGGCTCCTGAACATGGCTCCAGGCAAAATCTCCTCCTAGGACGAGATGCGCACCCAATTCATCGCCAACTTCCAAGGCACTCGCGACCGGCCACCCGCCGTGAGCGACATGCGCCGCATCAAGCAACAACCCAGGGAGACCCTGCAGAAGTACATCCAGCGCTTCAACAACGCACGCCTCAAGATTCCCAAGGTGACTAAGGAGGCCACCATCTCGGCCTTCTCCGACGGCGTGTGCGACGTCAAGATGAAGGAGGAGCTGGCGATGCATGAAGACCTGTGCACTTCCTTGGAGCTGTTCAACTTGGCAAACAAGTGCGCCAGGGCTGAGGAAGGGCGTCTCTCCCTCCTGCCCGTCACAGACCCAGAAGAGAAGAAGCCCAAGGCCAAGGATGTGAAGCGCAAGGGGGCTGCCGTGCTCGCGGCAGAACCAGACACCAAGCGGGGCAGAGATCATCCCGAACCTTCCAAGGGCAGCCGGTGCTGTGTGTACCACGACCTCCACACCCACAACACCAACGAATGTCAAGAACTCCAAGCTGTGCGAGAAGGAAGGATCGGCCGTCGCCCCGACCACGGTGATCGGGGCTACGGTCAAGGAGGAGGAAGGAACACAGGACGCTGGGAAGACCGTGGCCCGTGCCAAGGGTGGCGCGACCAACCTTGCGAGGATCGCTGGCAAGACCCGCCTCGCGAGAGAGCATTGAGAGATCAGCCTCGCGAGGGAGACTGGAGGGATCAGCCTCGCGAGGATCGCCCGCAAGACAACGCAGGCCTCCCTCCGCTACCGCCGCAGCCAAGGAGAAACGAGGACCGCCACCAGGACGAGGAGGCTGGGGGCTTCCAGGAGCCGCGCGCAATCGCCTGCATCCTGGGCGGGGCTCAAGCCCCATCCTCTCAACGCATCTTCAAGCAGTTCACCCATGAAGTGAACACAGTCCACCCCAGTCTCGAAGCCACGCGCCCTCTCAGGTGGTCGGCGTGCGCCATCATGTTCAGCTCAGCAGATCAGCTCAAGTGAGCGGCTACGGTGGAGTCCTCCCGATGCTTTGTTCCCCAATCATCAGCAACATGGTGGTCACCAAGACTGTCATCGATGGCGGGGCAGGGCTCAATGTCCTGTCCATGGAAACATTCAACAACCTCCAAGTGCCCTACAGCCAGCTTCAGCCAACCAAGCCTTTCTCCGGTATCACCGACGGCTCCACGGTCCCGATCGGGCAGGTCCGCCTCCCTGTCACCTTCGGGGCACGCGACAACTACCGCACTGAGCTCATCGACTTCGACGTCGCTCACATTCGCCTGCCGTACAACGCCATCCTTGGGTACCCAGCGCTGGCCAAGTCATGGCCGTAACTCACCACGGCTACAACGTCCTCAAGATGCCAGGAAGCGGTGGAGTCATCACGGTGCCCTACAAAGAGAAGGACGCGGTGTGTTCCCTGGAACGAGCCTTCCAGGCCGCGTCACTGGAAGACCCGGATCGTGGAAGCAGGAGGCCTCCCGAGACCGCCCCCAAGAAGAAGAAGACATCGTCCGGCCCGACCACTCAGGAGGCAGGCCCCTCTGGGCCCGCGCCTGCCTAGGGGGAACCCCCTCCATCGCATAGGAAAGCGCGCCCAGCGCCCTCCTCAGGCGGGGCTCGGGGGCTCTCCCCTGGAGGGCCACCGACCTAGCTAGGGTCACGAGGGAGGCGCTTGGGCACCACCTGGAGGCGTGTTTCGAAGCACGTTTCCCTTAAGAAGGAGCGAGGCAAGGTGATCCAGACCCTCAGGAGTTCGTCTGCAAGGCCATTCAGGAGCTACAGGAGTCAAGAGTCATGAAAGGCGGCCGCCGCCTGCCAGCAGTGGCTCCCCATCCAGGCGAGGATGGTGGGCTGCACGTTTGCATCGACATACCAGGGCTCAACCGAGTCGCCTCCCTGGAGCGCCTCTGGCCCTCGCGAGTGTGGCGCTGCGGAGGTCCACCCCACAGCTACGTTCGCATGCCTTACGTCTTGCCGAGCGCGGCTGACATGTACCAGCGCCTCATGAGAGGCACCACGGAGGCACAAGAGGCCAGGCGTTCCGCAGCCCCGGCGGAGATGGAGATGGTTCGCGAGGAGCCGCCAGCGCCTTTGGAGCCTCCCGAGGCCCCTGGGCCTAGGGGCTCATGAGGATTGGCTTTCGCAGCCCACCGAGCCTGCTACACCAACACCCTTTCGTCTTCAACGTCATCAGGTGACATCTTTCACGTTTCACTTCCAGCTGGGAGCGCCCCCAGGGCTGCATTATTCCCAGGTCGCGTGGGTCCGTCCCTGCGGCGTGTATCCCCTTTTTTATTCCATGTTGTTAGCTTACCTTGTTGGGGGCGCCCCTCGGGCTGCAAGATCCCCAAGCCGCTCGGGCCAGGCCCAGCGGCGTGTATCCCATTTGTGTTTATTTCCGATTACGCGTTAGACTCACCATGCTTGATTATTTGATGCCGGTCCACGGCACCTCTTCTTCTCCATTCTGACCACTTGCACGTTAAAGGGGGGTACCTGAGCATCGCGACTCAGGGCTCTTACTGGCTCTCCAGCCCTCACCCTCTGGCCTTGACCACGGCATCGTGACCTGGCATACCAGCGACGGCTGAGACCAGCTCGAGGGCCGGGACCCGAGGACGTAGAGTGCAGGCAACTAACCAAATTTGCAGGGACACATCACAAGATAAGGCCCAGTGCCAAGCGCAACCCGCCTAGAGGTAGGGCCCCGTGAGTCCCGCGCTGGCTCACGGGTGCCCAGATACACCTCGCCAGGCCCTACCGTGCCAGCCACGTGTCAGGGCGGGGCTGTACACGCCCCGGGGGCTCCTCCCGGAGGGGGGCCCCCTCCCACGTACCAGTGGAAGCACCATGCTCCGTGCTGGCTGACAACACTGCCGAGGAGCGGCTATGCCCGTACGCATACGGAAGCGCTATGCTCCGCGCTGGTGATAAACAACTGAGGGTGGCCTCTGGGCCGCATCAACCTCAGGGAGCCCAGAGCTCAGTGTCTAGCCCCATCGTAACGCCTCCCCTCGGGAGTACCGCGCGAGGGGGGTGGGCATGGGGGCTGCACCTAGGTTACGCCCGGACGCACGCCGCCCAGCCAGGTCCCCCCGGGCCTGGTTTGTCGCGTGCCTCTCCCCGAGCAGTGCCAAGGTATGAAGGCCGTTTGGGCGTCAAGGGGGACTCCTGAGCATCGCGACTCAGGAGCCTAACTGGTCACGTAGCCCCTCACTCCTTGGTCCCGTCCTGGTTTCCGGTCGGGACTATTGCTGGGTGAGGTACGCGTGGGGCCGGGCTCTGCAGACGTAGAACGGTGGATCCACCCACATCATACCTCCCCACTTGTTGTTCGTGCGCCAAGGAGGACTCCTGAGCATCGCGACTCAGGAGCCTAACTTGTTACGTAGCCCCTCACTCCTTGGTCCCGTCCTGGTTTCCGGTCGGGACTATTGCTGGGTGAGGTACGCGCGGGGCCGGGCTCTGCCGGCGTAGAACATAAGCAAGTAGGAAGGAAAAGCACAAATTTCAAGGAATTCAAAAGCAAATATTACAGTCCACACTGTTATCTCAATGCCAAACGCAAGTTTAAACGCCTCCCCGAGGCATGATACATGTGCAGGAATTAAAAGCAGGATAGGAGCCACGACGGAGTCACTTGGCTGCGGGGGAGCAGCGCGGAGTGGGTTCCCTCACGGAGCAGCGAGGTCGGCAGCGCCTTGCTCTGGCTTGGTGCTGAAGGCCCGGAACTTCCCCAGCAGAGCTTCTGCGCGACCCTTCACGGCCTCGGCAGCGGCAGCGGCACGCTCGCTGCTCACTGGCTCCAGCAGGCTGTCGAGGTCGACGTCGGGATCGCGAAGGTAGATGTGGGTGAGGACCCGTGTCAGTGCTGCAGAAGACAGGACACGCGCCTCAGCCTCGGTCGTGGGGCCAAGGCCAAGGGCGACATCTTCAAGAGCATGAACCAGGAAGGGAAGCAGCTTGGCGGGGCCATCCTCGGCACCAGCCAGCAGGCTCTCCAGGCCGCTGTCGTAAAGCGTCCTCAGTGAGGAGCGAGCCCTCGCCTCCATCTCCGTGAAGGCCACGCGGTCCTCGGCAAGAACCAGGGCCTCGTCGTCCAGCTTGACCTTCCTCGCCCCCAACTCCTGCTCCAGCGCGCCTAGGCGGTCGCGGCGCTTCCTGAGCTTGGCCTCCCGGTCCTCGACGGCTGCCTCACGAGCCTTCACGCCTTCTTCCTGCTCTTGGCAAAGGCGGACCTCTTTCGCGAGCTGATCCCGCAGGCCTTGCAACTCGTCCTCCAGCGCCTTGCAGCGACCACGGACGTCGACCACCTCCCCCAGGGCTGCATCACGAGCAGCCTTCGCCTCCAGGACGGCCTGCTTCTCCTTGTCGCATGCCGTCAAGGCCTGGCCCAGCGCCGTCCGAATCAAGGCATCGGAGCGAACCCATCCTGAAGCCAGCTCCAAGCGCCCGGCCACCAAGCGGGGGTCGGCGCCAAGAAGATCCTGATGCAGTCGGTCCAGCTCAGCAACCTCATGATCCAGAACGGCAGAAGGAGTCGGAGAGACAGCAGCCGCTGGAGTAGGAGGAGAAGGCGGTAGCACAGCCGCGGTATCCTGAGGCGGAGTCTGCCGCGCCCCGACAGCTGTAGTGGTGGCGGCAGGCAAGAGCACCTCGGGAGCCACTTGGGCCGTGGGGGCTGAGCTCGCCCCAGCTGGCTCAGCCAGGCCTCGCGAGGACGACCGGGCAGGAGAAGCCTGTGCGTCGCGGTCACCCTCCTTCGCGGGTAGAAGCGCCGCCACGGATGGAACCTCGAGAGCCCCCTTCGGATTCTTTGCAGCGGGCGCCAGCCTATCCAGAAGATGCGGACGTCAAGCCTCAGAAGCAGAGCAAGAGATAAAGACAAGAATCGAATGCTTATGGGTCGTCGCCAGTGAGCTCAAGTGGCCTCCGGCCAAATTTGAAGCCTGAAAGCCAGCTGGAAGGGTCAACCTCGGGAAGCTTGGAGGCGGAAGGTGCGTCTGCGGTTCGCCCCGGGGCTGGGGGAGACCCGCGGGAGATCAGCCCGGTCTTGTCCTTCTTTGGGATCGAGGGCGAGCACCCGCCATCCTGCTCGTCGTTGTCTTCGTCGTCGTCTTCGTCGTCATCCTCATCGTCATCGCTCGGAGAGAGGCGGAGAACGCGGGACCTGCGCCGGGGGAGGGGAGCCCTCGACTCTCCGTCAGTTGCCTCGGAGTCAGGCCCTTTTCCCCGGTCCCCTCCTTCCTCCTCCTCACTGGAGTCGCCGGAGGGCACGTCCACCGGTCCCTCGGGAGCTTCCAGGGGCACGGGCCCCTCCCCGTTGAAGACGGGCATGGACTTCACCACCCGCTCCCAGTCGTCGCGGAGGAACAAGGGCGTAGGAGCGCCCTCCAACCTCGCCACATTGCCCCCGACCAGAGATTGGAGAACCGCAGCCAGGTCTCCGTCGGCCAAGGCCGCGGGGCTCGGGCGGGGCCTCCACATTGGAAGTGAGTACTGCCGAAGAGGAGCCAGCTGGTGCTCCAGGAACTCCCTCAGCAGCGACGCGCCGGTCAGCTTCGCTGGCGCCATGTCGGTCGGCCTCAGATCTGCGTCCATCTTCTCCAACACCATCTTCACGCGGGGATCCGCGAGCTCCGCTCGACCCCAGTCGCTGGAGCTCGTGGGTTGCTCCGTGGGCAAGATCAGCCGAGGGTGGATGCGCCCAGCATCCACCAAGATCCACTTGCTCCTAGAGCCCTCAATCCTTTTCCCAGGATTCGAGATGGCAATGGTGCCACCGTATGCGATGAAGCTCGCGCACGTAGAAGCGGTCCCACGAGAGGTCCGGAGGTAGAAGTAGTGGCGCAGTAAGGCCATTGAGGGCTGCACCCCAACGTGAGCCTCGCAATAATAAGCAAAGATTGCCAAGAGAAGGACGGAGTTGGGATGGAGATGCAGCGCCTGTAGCTTGTAATGGTGGAGGATAGAGAAGAAGAACTCGGAGAAGGGAGGCACCAGGCCAGCAACAATGGCACTTACAAAGAGCGGATAGAAGGTGCTCCTTTGACCCTCAGGGGTGGCGGAGCCGGTCTTGAACACCTTCGCCCCGTCGATGCCCCACGCCATCGCCATCCGGCGCAACCGGGCAAGGCTCTCCTCTGACACGTTCGGCGAGTCCAGGGCAGACGAGGACCAAGCTGCGGCCGGGGGCTGACGAGGCACCATGGCTCCCTAGGTCGCACGGTCAGAGCAGATCTGGAAATTTCGGAGGAAGGAAGGAGAGGCGCAAGAAAGTGGATCTGAGCAGCAACCGGGGAAAGAAAGAAGCAGGGCCTAGGCGGATGCCTCTCCTTTATCAACTCGCGCGGTTGCTAAGGCGCCCACGTCCAGTCAACCGCCACGTGGCGCCCAAGGCTGCATGCTGTTAGGGCCCGCGGCGCTTCGCTCTTGCCCTTCCGCCCCCCCCCCCCCTGCACGGCCAAGTCCGGGCGCGCCTTGGGACCGGGGGCTACTGTCGGCATTCTGGGAATGGGGGTCCCCAGACTTGCCTACCTGCGGCCTGCGGCGTGACTCAAAGGGGGGCCCAGCACGGCCCATCTTCACCAACACAAACCCAAGACCCTCGCGAGGGGCCAAGCCTCGCGGGGCGGACGATGCGGAGCTTCCTCAGGCACGGCCTCGTCAGGCTGGCTCACGAGGAGGCAGAGAGATCAAGGCGGGGTACCTCACGAGGTGCCCGTGACGCAAGCCATGACGACCGGGGGCGCCAGGCGGGTGCCAGCCCGCGCAGCGTCCTCCTTTCCTCTTTGGTGCAAAGGGGGCAAGCGCAACCGCAGAGTACCGAGGCATCAGGCAAAGGTTGCCATTTCGGTGCAACGAGACCAAGACCAAGAGGACTACGAGACGGAGGTCACCGTGGAGCCCAAGACGGCGTCATCACCAGAGCTTTGCGCAGGCGAAGACTACTTTTGTCAGGATAGCTGATACTAGCTGTCCCCCTTCAAATTAGCCCGCCAATGTTGGCTCCCTTCCCGCTCGATATTTGGGAAGAGGACCAGGGCCTCTATAAATAGGACCAGCCACCCACATAGCAAGGGGTCGGTCGGCTGGAGGCAGAGAGAGAGAAGGTGACTAAACTCCACCGAGCAGTTCATCGCCCCAGCCAAGAACAGACCCTCGCGAGGCTGTTCTTCCTTGTATTGTTCATCATCATCAACCCAAGAGGCAATCCACACACCACACACTGGAGTACAGTATTACACCACAACGGTGGCCCGAACCAGTATAAACCCTGTGTCTCTTGTGTTGTTCTTTCAGTAGTTTAGATCCTAGCATGGCGGAGGGGTGCAGGTAGGTAGGAGGCGAAATCTCCGCGCGCACCCTAGAGTTCGAACCTTAAGGGTCTGCCGGAACCCGAAATCCGACAGCATGGGTAGCTAATAAGGCATCCTCTTAACTGTTGTGATTAAATGTTGTGTTTAGAAGAGAGAAATATTCTTCTTTTCCACCAATCTGCTTGCACCTAGGTCGTGATGCACCTTCTAATACGACTTATTCACCTAGACGGAGGGAGTATAGTTTTATACATACATATATATATATATATATATATATAATAAGGAGGCACTTGCGTACGTGAGGCTATGGTCCTTGTGGGTCCCCATTGTCATCCTCTCCAAGTAAAGTCATCTCCTTGCACGCGCACGCTTTCCGCCCGAAACAGTCAGCGCCGCCCGCCCCGCTTCCCGGTGCAGGCGATTGCTCCGCCTTCAAATGACACAAGTGTCGTCCGTCCGTCCATCTGCCGCCCACATTAATGATACGCGGTTGCCGAGGCGGCTACTCCGGTGCTACACGTCCGTCCCTCCGCCCGCCCAATATTGTTATATAAACTATTGCGCCGGCCATAGCTGCAGTCATCCGCATCCGTTCCCTTTCTCCCGTCCACACCACTACTGACCACCATGGCTTCCTCGTGCTCCAGCACTCTTCTGGACGGGCGGACGACGGACCACAAGGAGATGGCAGCCATTACTGCCGACCGGCTGGCCGGCAGGCAGCCGAAGGACGACGACGTCCCAATTGAGAACATGATAGTTGACGATCCGGCGCCAACCCCCTCCTCCGTGCCATCCTCGCTGGTGCATTGCACCATGACCATTGGCGAGGCCCGAGCCCAATATATGGACAGTGTGAGGCAGATGCGTCAGGAGCAGTTCCGGGAGGCGCAGGCCGACGCCGCCTACAACCACCATCTCCTCCAGGAGCATCTGCAGGCGGAGGAGCAGATCGCCGCGGAGCGGGCGGAGCAGGAGGCGCTGCTCAACTCGTACCGCTCCGCTCACAAGGGCCGCCTCGAGCGCTGGCAGGAGCGCATGCGGGTGGCGGAGGCTGCGACCGCCTACAAAGAGGCTAGCAAAGAGGGCGATGAAGCGGGCGAGGCACTGTTTGGCGAGACCGAGGATGAGGCAGAGGACAATGCCGGCTCCGACGAGTCCCCTCTCCGCTGGCGTCGACGAGGCCCTGCTACGCCGAGGCCCCACGGTGCCAACAACGAGGCAGAGGACACCGTCGGCTCCGCCGAGGCTGTAAGTGCATCTAGTGCCACCCCTAGTTGGTTTTGGAGTATTGACGACAAACCTGGTTGAGGGACTAATGTGTTTGTGAAAATTGCAGGAACACAGGTAGAAGTCCCTCATTGATTCGGTTTTCCTACCAGAGATGACCCCTAAAAATGTATGAAGACATTGAAGTCAAAGGTGGTATGTGAAGACATTCACATTGAAGACTATGACAAGAGAAGACATCGCGTGAAGACTATGGAGCGCGAAGACTTAGCAGTTTCGTCGTTCTTTTTCTTCTTTGTTGAGTCATAGGAACCACTGTACTGTTAAGTGGGGTCCAAGAGAACCAGTCAGAATGACTGAAGTGATACTTAACCAAAATCCTATGTCTTCGAGTGAATACTATGAGAGCAAGTCTTATTCAGAGTTGGATAAGTCAGCTTTGCTTGTAGCCCAAGTAAAGTTGTCGTGTGTGTTTGAAATCTGACCCTTGGAACACGTGTTAGTTCCGTAGTGACCCAGGGTCATTTCGGACAAATCAGGTCGGGTTGCCTAGTGGCTATAAATAGCCCACCCCCTCCAACTATAAACGGTTGGCTGCTCAGAGTTAGTGCATGGCTTTTGTCGTTTGAGAGCAACCCACCTCGAAGCCGTTAAGAGAGAATTCCTTGCGAGGATAAAGCCCTAAACACCCGGAGCCAAAGAGTGTTAGGCATCACTTAAGTCTTCCTGTCTGTGTGATCTGAAGACTTATTACACTTGAGGACTGTGAATCCTCCAGCCAGTTAGGCGTCGCGTTCTGAGCATCCAAGAGTCATTGTGGATCGCTGGTGAACGAAGTCTATGAAGGTTTGAAAGTCTACCTTGAAGACTTACCAGAGTGATTGGGCGAGGACTGGGTGTCCTTAGCTCAAGGGGAATAAGGTGAAGACGTGGTCTTCTGAGTTGAATCTCAGCCTCCCTAACCAGACATACAGTTGTCACAGCAACTGGAACTGGTCCAAAAAATCATTGTCTTCAACAACTCAATGGTTTTATCGTTCCCATCCCTTTACTTACTGTTGGTCCTGTGAAGTCATTATATGATTGCATTATCTTTTGTCTTCACTGAGTGACTGCTTGTTCTGATTGGCTTCACACTATCTTCCTACTTGATCTATACTGCCTAGCTGCTATTAGTCATTGTGCTTTCACTTCATTGAGTACTTGTATATGGCTTGCTTAGTGTAGTCTACCTTCCGCTGCATGGTAATAGGTTTATTTCTATCGTTTGTCTTCAAAACTTCCATGTTTTGAAGACTTTCATAAAAATCGCCTATTCACCCCCCCTCTAGTCGATCACTAGCACTTTCAATTGGTATCAGAGCAAGGTACTCCCTTGTTCTGTGTGATTCGGTTTAACCACCTGGAGTTTTAGCTATGTCGACTGCAGGGATAATCAAAGTCTCCGCTGCGTGCCCAGTCTTTGATGGAACTGAATATCCCTACTAGAAGAATCAGATGCGCATGCATCTTGAAGCCATTGATGTCGACCTATGGTATGTCATCAAGAATGGCGTTCCCAAGGCTGGTGAAGGTGTCACCGCTGATGATGTCACGAAGTTCATTCAACTGCACTCCACTGCCAAGAACATCATCTGTGGTCATCTGACCAAAGGACGGTATGGCCGTGTGAGTGCTTTGGAAACATCTAAGCTAGTCTTGGACTGGCTCTCCAAGGTCAACGAAGGCGTCTCAACCCAGAGAGATCAGAGAATTAGTGTCCTTCGCAACCTCTTCAACCGCTTCTAAATAAATGACAATGAGAATGTCCAGATCACGTTTGATCGACTCACTGACATCACAAATGAGCTTCAACCCTCGGCGCTACTGAGATCACCAAGCATGAAGTCGTCAAGACACTCCTGAGATCACTTGATAGCTCTTTTTACACCCTAGCCCTGATGATTCAAGAACGTCCTGACTTCAAGACACTCGATCCGTCTGACATACTTGAGAGGCTCAACACACATGAGTTTCAGCTTTCTAAGAAAGGAGACATCTACGGTCCCAACTATGGGCGAACTCGTGCCTTGAAGGCAAAAGTTGTCTCCTCATCTGAAGAAGAATCTGACAGCAGTTCCGATGATCTTGAAGACATTAGAAAGGAGCTTGCTATGCTTGTGAAGAAGTTCCAAAAATTCACCAAGAAGAAAGGCTTCAGAAAGTCTTCACGATCAAGCTCAAGGAATGATGAAGCTTCTGCTCATGACTACAAGAAGAGAACATGCCACAAGTGCAAGAAACATGGCCACTACATCTCTGAGTGTCCGTAGTGGGACAATGAGAAGAAGAAGAATAAGAAGAAGAAGAAGAAGAAGAAGAAGAAGAAGAAGAAGAAGAAGAAGAAGAAGAAGAAGAAGAAGAAGAAGAAGAAGAAGAAGAAGAAGAAGAAGAAGAAGAAGAAGAAGAAGAAGAAGAAGAAGAAGAAGAAGAAGAGCAAGGAGTATGATTCTGACGACAAGAATAAGAAGAAATACTCAAAGTCTTCTTCCAAGTCTTCCTCAAAGTCTTCATCACACAAGAAGAGCTCATCTGACAAGGCTCGTGCGTTTGTTGGCAAGGAAATGGATTCAGAGGAGGAGTCCGCTTCTGAGGAGGCAGATGTGGAGTTTGAGGAGGAGTCCGATTCTAGCGTTGCAAGTCTGGCTACAGCATACGTTGCCAAGTCCATCTTCAACACTAAAGACAATGACTTCATCATCGACACCGATGCAAATTGTCGGCGTTCTAGGAACGGGGGTCCCTAGACTTGCGTACCTGCGGCCCGCGGCGTGGCTCAAAGGGGGGCCCAGCACGGCCCATCTTCACCAACACAAACCCAAGACTCTCGTGAGGGGCCAAGCCTCGCGGGGCGGACGACGCGGAGCTTCCTCAGGCACGGCCTCGTCAGGCTGGCTCACGAGGAGGCGGAGAGATCAAGGTGGGGTACCTCACGAGGTGCCCGTGACACAAGCCATGACGACTCAGGGCGCCAGGCGGGTGCCAGCCCGCGCAACGTCCTCCTTTCCTCTTTGGTGCAAAGGGGGCAAGCGCAGCCGCGGAGTACCGAGGCATCAAGCAAAGGTTGCCATTTCGGTGCAACGAGACCAAGAACAGGAGGACTACAAGACGGAGGTCACCGTGGAGCCCAAGACGGCGTCATCCCCAGAGCTTTGCGCAGGCGAAGACTACTTTTGTCAGGATAGCTGATACTTGCTGTCCCCCTTCAAATTAGCCCGCCAATGTTGGCTCCCTTCCCGCTTGATATTTGGGGAGAGGACCAGGGCCTCTATAAATAGGACCAGCCACTCACATAGCAAGGGGTCGGTCGGTTGGATGGAGAGAGAGAGAGAGAGAAGGTGACTGAACTCCACTGAGCAGTTTATCGCCCCAGCCAAGAATAGACCTTCGCGAGGCTGTTCTTCCTTGTATTGTTCATCATCATCAGCCCAAGAGGCAATCCACCATACCACACACTGGAGTAGGGGATTACACCACAACGGTGGCCCGAACCAGTATAAACCCTGTGTCTCTTGTGTTGTTCTATCCTTAGTTTTAGATCCTAGCATGGCGGAGGGGTGCAGGTTGGTAGGAGGCGAAATCTCCGTGCGCACCCCAGTGTTCGAACCTCAAGGGTCTGCTGGAACCCAAAATCTGACAGTTGGCGCGCCAGGTAGGGGTGCACCGGAATTCGTCTACCACCACCCCGTTCTCCTCCGACCATCACGCCCATGTCTGACGCTCGTCGGGCCTGCGCGGAGCGCCGGGCCGCGCCCGCTTCCCGCGTCGCCCAGATGGCCCCTGTCGGTGGGCGTCCTCGCTGTTCCCCGTCACCTTCCGTTAACGCCGCCACCGGCCTGGCGGGGGACGAGCAGCAAGCGTCGTCCCAGCATCTGTCCGTGCGGCAAGACGGCCGCACCGCAACTCCCACGCTCACCCCAGCTGGTTCTTCGCCCCGCGCGCTCCGCGCGCCCATGGAGCCCCGCAACCTCTCCCCCGTCTATCACGCTGCATCAACACCCCTAGTCGTCGCGGCCCTCTTGGGCGGCTCGCAGGCGCCGCCCACAAGTCACCACGTCAAGCCGTTCATCTGCCGGGTCAGCGCCGCTTCCACGCGGCAGGGGGCTCCCCTTGATCGGGCGGCGTCCGAGACCGGCCTGACCATCAGCTTGGAGGACCACCCCTCCAACTCGGCCTGCTCGGGTGCGCTCCCCATGCTGTGCACCCCCACCATCTGCCAGGTGGCCGTCACCAGAACCCTCATTGATGGTGGCGCGGGCCTCAGCATGCTCTCGGTCGAGGCCTTCAATCTCCTCTGCATACCCTAGGAGCGGCTGCGACCCAGCCGGCCCTTCTCAGGCGTTGGGGGCGGATCGTCTAGCTCCTTGGGACAGATCCGGCTCCCAGTAACCTTCGGCACCTACGACAACTTCCGCACGGAGCTGGTCGACTTTGACATCGGCCCCATCGGCCTCCCCTACAACGCCATCCTCGGCTACCCAGCGATGGCCCAGTTCATGGCAGTGACGCACCCGGCGTACAACCTCATGAAGATGCCCGGGAGCAGCGGTGTCCTCACCGTGCATGGGGACACCGGGGACGCTCTGCGGGTGCTCAAGCTCGTCTTCAAGACAGCGGCGTCGGCACAGCCCGCCGACTTGGAGGCCCCCGAGCCCAAGGGAGCTGCGCCCGCCAACAAGAAGCAGTTGTTCACCCAAGACAAGGCAGAAACCAAGCAAATACCCATCGATGAGGACGGGTCCACCAACGCCACTTTCACCATAGGTGCCCACCTCAAACCCGAGCAGGAAGAGGCCCTGGTCGAGTTCCTGCGTGCAAACAAGGAGGTATTCGCTTGGGAGCCAGCCCAGTTGGCAGGGATCCCCAGGAGTGTAATCGAGCATCACCTCAACGTGTGCCCCAACGTGCGCCCTGTGAAGCAGAAGGCCAGGCAGCAGTGCACAGAAAAGCAGGCCTTCATCATCCAAGAGACCCGCAAATTAGAGGTCGTTGGGGTCATTCGCGAGGTCCGATACCCAGATTGGTTGGCCAACCCTGTCGTTGTGCCAAAGAAGGGAGGGAAGGAGCGCATGTGTGTCGACTTCACCAACCTCAACAAAGCGTGCCCGCAAGATCCGTTCCCGCTCCCCAGCATCGACCAGATCGTCGATTCCACTGCGGAATGCGACCTGTTATGCTTCCTGGATGCCTTCTCTGGGTATCACCAGATCAAGATGGCGGTAGAAGACGTCGAGAAGACAGCCTTCCTAACCCAGTGTGGGGTGTACTGCTACACATGCATGCCATTCGGGCTGCGTAACGCAGGGGCGACCTTTCAGCGGCTGATGCACATCACCCTGGGCCCGCAGCTCGGGAAGAATGTCGAAGCTTACGTCGATGACATAGTGGTAAAATCTCGGGAGGCCAGGACCTTGATACAAGACCTAGAGGAAACCTTCGCGAGCCTCAACGCAGTGAACCTACGGCTCAACCCAGAGAAGTGTGCGTTCGGAGCCCCCTCGGGCAAGCTCTTGGGTTTCCTCGTGTCCCACCGAGGCATCGAGGCTAACCCGGAGAAGGTCAAGGCAGTGGAAGACATGAGCCCGTCAAAGACCCTCAGAGAAATGCAGAAGCTCATGGGGCGCGTGACCGCGCTGGGCCGCTTCATCTCCAAGTTGGGGGAGCGAGCGCTACCTTTCTTCCAGCTAATGAAGAAAAAGGGGCCCTTCGAGTGGACTGAAGAGGCCGACAAGGCGTTCCAGGATCTCAAGAGATACCTGACCAGTCCATCGGTCATGGTGGCTCCGCGCCCTCAAGAGCCCCTGGTGCTTTACCTTGCTGCCACTCCCTACTCCGCCAGCGCAGCCTTGGTGGCAGTCAGAGAGGAGCGTTGAATCAAAACCGCAGTAGCGGCCCGGGACGAGGCGGAACAGGAACGGGGAAGGCCCACAGAAACCGCTACAGCGGCTGAGGAGGATCAGCCGTCACAGAGGGGCGCACCGGAAGCGGAAGAAGCCCCACTCCCAGATGGCCAGTCTCAGGAGTCCTCATTGCCTCAAGAGGCGCCAAGGTCTCCGAAGGGAGCCACCAGCACTGACGCACTCCACCTTGTTGAGAACCAAGTGTACTTCGTCAGCACGGTGTTGCGGGATGCAAGGGCACGGTACCCCATGCCTCAGAAACTTCTCCTCGCGCTACTGGTGGCCTCGCGCAAGCTGCGGCACTATTTTCAGGGTCACCCCATCAAGGTCGTCTCGTCATACCCCCTGGAGAGAGTGCTCAGGAGCCCCAATTCAGCTGGGAGGGTCGCTGAGTGGAACAGAGAGCTGCAAGCGTTTCAGCTCGAATTCAGCACGACCAGAGTCATCAAGGGAGCGGCGTTGGTGGATTTCGTGGTAGAATGGACGGAGGCGCCAGGCCTCAAGGCCGACGAGGATCGGTCCCTGTCCCCGGGAAGCGAGGCGCCAGAAGGCTGGGTCATGTACTTCGATGGGGCGTTCTCCAGGCACGGCGCTGGGGCTGGGGCCGTGCTTATATCGCCCACTCAGGACAAGCTCTACTACGCTGTACAGCTCTGTTTCCAGCAAGGTGAAAAGGTCTCCAACAACATAGTGGGGTATGAAGGTTTAATAGCGGGCTTGAAGGCCGCAGCTGCCCTGGGGGTGAAACGCCTCACCATCAAGGGCGATTCGCAGCTCCTTGTCAATTTCTCCAACAAGGTGTACGAGCCGAAAGATGAGCACATGGAAGCCTACCTTGCGGAGGTCCGCAGGATGGAGAAGCAGTTCTAGGGGTTGGAGTTGCAGCATGTGCCCCATGGCACCAATCAGGAGGCCGACAACATCGCCAAACGGGCGTCCAGGCGGTTACCTCAGGAGCCTGGCGTCTTCGAGGAGCGGCTCTTCAAGCCTCAGCCCTGCCGTCATTTTCAAACACGGCTCAGCCTCGGGAGGAGCTCCCCCAGCCACCTGCCTCAGGAGCCCTGATTTGTGGCCCGGCCTCAGGAGCACGCCTGCTCCTGACGACGGAACCTCAGGAGGGGTGCTAGATCACGGAGCTCCGGAGTTACTTAACACAAGGGACCCTGCCGGAGAAGGAGGAGGAAGCGGAGCGTGTGGCGCGGTAGGCCACGACATACTACATCAAGGATGGATAGCTCTACCAGAAGCGACCAAACGATGTATCCCTGCGCTGCATCTCCATTGAGCAAGGAAAGGAACTGCTGGAAGATATACACGCCGGAGACTGTGGACATCATTCATCATCACGGACCCTTGTCGGCAAGGCGTTCCGCAGTGGGTTTTATTGGCCCACCGCGCTCAATGACGCAGTGGAACTAGTGAAAGCTTGTGAAGCCTGCCAGTTCCATGCCAAGCAGATCCATCAGCCAGCAGGAGGCTTGCAGACTATCCCCCTTTCGTGGTCATTCGCAGTCTGGGGGCTGGACATCTTGGGCCCATTTCCTCGGGCGCCAGGGGGCTACCGCTACCTTTACGTTGTCGTGGACAAGTTCACCAAGTGGGCTGAAGTAGAGGCTGTTCGCACCATTCCCGCGGGTTCCGCGGTCAAGTTCATCAAGGGCATCATGAGCCGGTTCGGGGTGCCGAATCGCATCATCATGGACAACGGTTCGCAGTTCACCAGTAACCTGTTTAAAACATACTGTGCTAACCTTGGAACGCAGATATGCTACGCTTCAGTGGCGCACCCCCGAAGCAACGGCCAGGACGAGCATGCAAACGCGGAGGTCCTGAGGGGCCTCAAGACCAGGACATTCAAGAAGAAGCTGGAGGCCTGCGGCAGAGGTTGGTACGACAAGCTTCAGTCCGTGTTGTGGTCCATCCACACCACCGCGACCAAGCCGACTGGAGAGACCCCGTTCTTCCTGGTCTACGGAGCGGAAGCGGTCCTCCCTCACGAGGTGAGACGTTGCTCCGCGCGGGTCCTGGCGTTCGACGAGGCGCAGCAGGACGCCATGCGGGGGATGGACCTCTTGCTGGGGGAGGAACGTCGCCGAGAAGCCGCGCTGTGAGCGGTGAGGTACCAACAAGCCCTGCGGCGATATCACTGCCGTAACATCCGCCCCAGGACTCTTGAGGTAGGAGACCTCGTGATCAGGCGGGTTCTCTCCAGGGAGGGACTGCACAAGCTCTCTCCCATGTGGGAGGGCCCGTTCAAGGTTTTTCATGTTTCCAGGCCCGGATCCGCGCGCTTGGAGACTCAGGAGGGAGTGCCGGTCTAGAATGCATGGAACATCCAGCACCTCCGGAGGTTCTACCCCTAAAAAGGCCCAGAGCCTGTGAAGCCAGGCGAGTGCCTGTGAAGCTACCGCATTTTGGAAAAGGCCCAGAGCCTGTGAAGCAAGGCGAGTGCCTGTGAATCTATCGCATTTTGGAAAAGGCCCAGAGCCTGTGAAGCAAGGCGAGTGCCTGTGAAGCTATCGCGTTTTGGAAAAGGCCCAGAGCCTATGAAGCAAGGTGAGTGCCTGTGAAGCTATCGCGTTTTGGAAAAGGCCCAGAGCCTGTGAAGCAAGGCGAGTGCCTATGAAGCTATCGCGTTTTGGAAAAGGCCCGGAGCCTGTGAAGAAGGCCAACGTCTGTGAAGCTATCGCGTTTTGGAAAAGGCCCGGAGCCTGTGAAGAAGGCCAACGTCTGTGAAGCTCGCCGCCCGTGACACTCTCACGTAATAATGAGTTGGGGTTGTACACGCCCTGGAGTCTCAGGAGCGCCGGCCTCAGGCCCTGGGGCTCCCTCCCACGCCCAGTGGCAGCACTTAGCTCCGTGCTGGTGAGAAGACGTCGAAGACTAGACTAGGTGCCGGACACGGCTTTTCATTTGCTTTCCGCAGTTGGCTTGTTCCTTCTCATTCGAAGTTTTATTGAAGTTTTTGCCGTCTTTGGCTTGTGGTTCTTAGGCTTTTCATTCTCATGCCTCGATTTCTCTTGAGCAAGGCCTCGCGAGGGAGGCAGCCCAGCGCCCTCGCGAATGTTCCTATCCTAGTCATTCAAAGGGTTCGCGACCTGGGCCCCTTGCAGGAGCACCCCTCCAGTCCATGCCCCTCGGGCACCGCGACACAAACACAGGGCCTGGGTCGGTCACCCCCACGGCTGGGGCCGGGAACCATCCACACGCAGGCACGTAGCCGGAAGGTACGATAAAGAAAGCAAAACGATGATTAACAGCAATAACCCATACACGCCCCCGCGAGGCCCCACGCTACTGTCCTTTTTACGCAGGAAAAAGGAAAAGGAAGAACAAATCTGGTGCAGGTCGCCTCACACCTGCCCGCAGGGAAGCCCGAGCTGCCTCCGGAGCTCAGGCGGACTCCCTCTCGCGCTTCACCAGGGCGCGACGGTGGGCGGACACGCTGCCACCTCCCAAGCAGATACAACGGCGTGGGGGCTGACCACGGTCGCCTCTAGAAGAGTCACCGCCTGAAGAAGAGACGGAGAAGCTTGAAGAACCCTGAGCGCCGCCTGCCGCGCGAGCGCTGCCCTCTCCGTCGTCGCCGGAGCCGGGTTCCCAGCCGCGGTCGTCACCCTCGGGGCAACACCCTGCGCGGCGACCGTCTTCCCCAAACACCCTCATGTAGAGGGTGGCATCACCGTCGAACTTGAAGTGTAAGGTGCACCGACGGCCCAGGCCGCGTGCGTGGGAAAACGACTGCCAATCGCGGGCTAGGGCCAGGCTCCCGGCTACGGAGACCACCAGTGAAACCCATGAGGCCCGGCTGCAGCAGCCGTCGGCCTGAAGCCAGAGGCCGCCCGGGGCACCGGCCGGGAGCTCGCCAAGGAGGAAGCGAGGAAGAGGAAGCCGGGTGCTAGTCGGCTCCGCCGACCACACGACAAACTCCGGCAGCACCTCGGCAGTGCGGAAGCGTGGCATGGGGGACGCGCAGCCGGAGCGCACCCCCTAGTCGCAGTAATCCGCCCGCCGCCGTGCTAGAAAGCAACTCCACGGCCGCGAGGAGCTGCCGTGGTTGCCACAGGATGTTTGCGGGGGCGCCCCCGGCCGCGCTTGGGCGGAGGAGAGGCGTGCTCAACCTGGCAGGCCTTCCCCTTCTCCGTGGCCGAGAACCTCCTCGACGGGGCCATGGAGAAGAATAAGAAGCAAGGGGAGATGAACTGGAAGGGTGCGCGTCGATCAGTACTTATAGTTGGCGAGGGCCAACCTACGGCCCCCACGATCGCAGGTAATCATGAACCGCCTTGCATGCAGGGACTTGTCCAATCCATGCAGTTGCCGAGGCACCATGGGGAAGTGGAGACGCCCACATCCAATCAACCGCCACGCGGCGCCCAAGGCCGTAGGCTGTTAGGTCCCGCGGCACTTTGCACTTGCCCTTTCGCCTCCCAGCACGGCCAAGTCCGGGCGCGCCTTAGGCCCGGGGGCTACTGTCGGTGTTCTGGGAACGGGGGTCCCCAGACTTGCCTGCCTGCGGCCTGCGGCGTGGCTCAAAGGGGGGCCCAGCATGGCCCATCTTCACCAACACAAACCCAAGACCCTCGCGAGGGGCCAAGCCTCGCGGGGCGGACGACGCGGAGCTTCCTCAGGCACGGCCTCGTTAGGCTGGCTCACGAGGAGGCGGAGAGATCATGGCGGGGTACCTAACGAGGTGCCCGTGATGCAAGCCATGACGACTCAGGGCGCCAGGCGGGTGCCAGCCCGCGCAGCATCCTCCTTTCCTCTTTGGTGCAAAGGGGGCAAGCGCAGCCGTGGAGTACCGAGGCATCAGGCAAAGGTTGCCATTTTGGTGCAACGAGACCAAGACCAGGAGGACTACGAGGCGGAGGTCACCGTGGAGCCCAAGACGGCGTCATCACCAGAGCTTTGCGCAGGCGAAGACTACTTTTGTCAGGATAGCTGATACTTGATGTCCCCCTTCAAATTAGCCCGCCAATGTTGGCTCCCTTCCCACTCGATATTTGGGGAGAGTACCAGGGCCTCTATAAATAGGACCAGCCACCCACACAGCAAGGGGTCGGTCAGTTGGCTGGAGAGAGAGAGAGAGAAGGTGACTGAACTCCACTGAGCAGTTCATCACCCCAGCCATGAACAGACCTTCGCGAGGCTGTTCTTCCTTGTATTGTTCATCATCATCAGCCCAAGAGGCAATCCACCATACCACACACTGGAGTAGGGTATTACACCACAACGGTGGCCCGAACCAGTATAAACCCTGTGTCTCTTGTGTTGTTCTTTCCTTAGTTTTAGATCCTAGCATGGCGGAGGGGTGCAGGTAGGTAGGAGGCGAAATCTCCGCGCGCACCCCAGTGTTCGAACCTCAAGGGTCTGCCGGAACCCGAAATCCGACATAAATGACAAGGACTACTCCGCTCCCACCTACTGCTTCATGGCATGCGGTGCCAAGGTAAACACACGCACTACTCACTATCAAACATCCAGTGAAGATGACTCTAATTTTGGTTCCAAACCCAGCTACAAAACACTTGCGAAAATTGCAACTGAACAACAGAAAGCTATGGAACATATTCAAAAACTATTAGACAAAAGCGATGACCTGTTAGATGGTGAAATGACTGATCTCAGTCCTTAATTGAAGACATAAAAAATCGTCATGTTAAGTATGAGGAACTTGAAACTCGTCATGAAACACTCTCAACAACTCATGAAAAGCTTTCCTATGATTATCTTCAAAGGAAGCAAGATCTTGAGAAATTGAGAGCGGCTCATGAAGATCTTCAAAAGGAAAACGAGTCACTTCGCGCCAAACAGATCAGTTCCACTCAGGAAGGATTTGAACCACCGTGTCTTAAATGCATTGAGCGTGACAACACTACTTCTGTTGCTGGATGTTCTACTGCTGCTACTATTGCAATATCTTCAACTGTTGATGTGGTAACTAACCCCTCTGCTGAGGATACCACTGCAATTGCTGATGAAAATTCTAGGTTGAAGACATTGCTTGAAACAGGGATGTACAAAAGTCTCAAAGGGCATCATACACTATGTGATGTCCTCAAAAGGTAGATCCTGAACCGAAACCCTAGAAAAGAGGGTCTTGGGTTCGAAAGGAAAATGAATGCTGATGGATCTTACTGGAAACCTGAGCAGTACCCCAAAACCACATGGGTTGCTGCAAAGGAACCCTAAGTGGATCCATCCACCCTGTCAGGCTTCAATTGTGCTAATCCCATTGTTATTGATGAATCCTTTGATGCAAACTATAAACTGTTTAAGAATCAAAATGGTGAAGTGTTTGCCAGGTATATTGGTATAACTGCAGGAATGGGCCACCTGTGAAGAAAGTCTGGGTGCCGAAAAGGTTGCTGGAAAATCTTCCTGTGAATGTCATCATGACACCACAAGTGAAGAATACAAACCCCAGACCACAGGCTTCATATGGTCCAAAGGCTTCATACAGACAAAGGACTCACCTGAGTCACACTAATGCAAATGTTTTGTAGGGAAGCCATACACAGGCCTATGAATATGAGCGCTTTTCATCAAACCGCCATGTTCATAAGACCAAGAACTACTCTACTTATTCTTATGAGTACTATTGTCCACCTGCAAGACTTTTTGCTAAGGCTCCAAAGCCAAAGTTCTCAGATGATGCACTTAGACTCATTGCTTCGAAGCCACCCTTGAAGATGTGGGTGGCTAAGAAAGCTTAACTCTCTTTTGCAGGGAAAGGTCTCCAGCCGACAATCAAATTGGTCTGAAGCTATAGCTGGGGACCTTAAACATCTTCTAGGGTGCAAGATGAAATGCCCAAATGGTCTTATTATGTATTTTGTTCCCGAGTCGCTTGCTACTTGCCCTATCAGTCCTAACCTCGATCTAAGCTTTCATAATCCACTTGCTTGTCAAATGTTTATGCTTCACAATTCTCTTCGAGAAGCCTATCCCCCTAACTGCACTGTAGGGTACGACACAAGCTGCTTCAGAGTGGATTATTGATAGGGGTGTACTAATCACATGACTGGCAAGCGAAGTCTTCTCATGGACTCAACCTTACGTCCATCTGACAAAAGTCACATCACATTTGCTGACACTGGTATAGGCAAGGTACTAGGCCTAGGTAGAGTTGCAATCTCAAAGGATCAACACATGGATAAAGTCATGCTTGTTGAATCCCTTGGTTTCAACTTAATGTCTGTCTCAATACTTTGCGATTTGAACATGATTGTGATGTTTGGAAAATATCGTTGCCTTGTTCTAATGGAATCTGACAAGTCTCTAGTCTTTGAAGGGTATCGGAAAGATGATTTGTACGTGGTAGATTTCTCAGCAGGACCACAACTTGTCGTATGTCTCCTAGAAAAAGCTTCTGAATGCTGGCTCTGGCATCGGAGGCTAGGGCATGCTGGCATGAGGAACCTGCACACCCTTGCAATGAAGAAGCATGTCATAGGCATCGAGGGCGTCAAGTTCAAGAAGGATCACTTATGCGGTGCCTGTGAAGCAGGAAAGATGACGAGGGCCAAGCATCCCTCGAAGACAATCATGACAACGACTCAACCCTTCGAACTGCTCCACATGGACCTTTTTGGTCCCACTCATTACTCAACTCTTACTACTGCTGCTTGTCTCTATGGCTTTGTCATTGTTGATGATTATTCAAGATATACTTGGGTGCATATAATCCTCTACAAGACTGAAGTGCAGGATGTCTTCAGACGCTTCGCCAATTGAGCCATGAACAACTATGGTGTCAAGATCAAGAACATCAGAAGTGACAATGGCACTGAATTCAAGAACACTGGCCTAGACACTTATCTTGATACTTTGGGCATCACACATGAATTCTCAGCTCCGTACACGCCGCAGTAGAATGGCGTCATGGAACGCAAGAACAGAACACTTATTGAGATGGCCCGTACGATGCTTGATGAATACAAGGCTCCAAGAAAGTTCTGGCCTGAAGCCATTGATACTGCATGCCATATCATCAACCGTGTTTATCTTCACAAGCTTCTGAATGAGACATCCTATGAGCTCCTTACTGGCAAGAAGCCAAATGTCAGTTACTTCAGAGTATTTGGTGCCAGGTGCTGGATCAAGGATCCACATCACACTTCAAAATTTGCACCGAAAGCACATGAAGGTTTTATGCTTGGATTTGGAAAGGATTCACACTCCTACAGAGTCTTCAACCTCTTTCACTATAAAGTGGTTGAAACTATGGATGTGCGGTTCGATGAGACTAACGACTCACAAAGAGAGCACCTGCCAAATGTGCTAGATGAAGTTCCATCCAGTGAATCAATCAAACTTATGGGAACTGGAGAAATCATACCATCTGAAGCTCAGCCTAAAGAGGAACTTATCATCTCTGCACCTGATCAACCTAAAGACAATCCTTCTAACAATAACAATGATCAGCAAGAGCAAAATCTTCGTCCTATTCATCCTCGTGTTGCAAATGAAGTACAGATTGAAAGGATAATTGATAGCATCAATGCACCAGGTCCACTCACTCGTTCAAGGGCAACATAGCTAGCTAACTTCTGTGGGAACTTCGCATTCGTCTCAATATCTGAACCCAAGAAAGTTGATGAAGCCTTCATGGAACCTAAATGGATTCAAGCCATGCAAGAAGAGCTCCAGCAGTTTTAGCTGAATAATGTATGTGAACTGGTTAAGCATCCTGATCCTCGTAAGCACAATATAATAGGCACTAAATGGATATATCGCAACAAGCAAGATGAGCATGGTCAAGTTGTCAGAAACAAAGCTCGTCTCGTTGCTCAAGGATACACTCAAGTTGAAGGGATTGACTTCGATGAAACATTTGCTCCTATGGCTAGGCTTGAAGCCATACGCATACTGCTGGCCTATGCAAATCATCATAACATTCTTCTGTATCAAATGGATGTGAAGAGCGCTTTTCTCAATGGCAAGATTGAAGAAGAAGTGTATGTTGCACAGCCGCCTGGCTTTGAAGATCCAAAACATCCTGACATGGTGTACAAGCTCAACAAGGCATTGTATGGCCTCAAACGAGCCCCTCGGGCTAGGTATGACACACTCAAAGACTTCTTGAAGAGCAAAGGCTTCAAACCTGGTTCTCTCAATCCCACTCTCTTCACGAAGACATATGATGGTGAACTGTTTGTGTGCCAAATATATGTGGATGACATTATCTTCTACTGCACTAATCAGAAATACAGTGAAGAGTTTGGATATATGATGCAAGAGCAATATCAGATGTCCATGATGGGTGAGCTGAAGTTCTTCCTTGGTCTTCAAATACGTCAGCAACGCAATAGCATCTTTATATCTCAAGAGAAATACCTCAAAGATTGCCTGAAGAAATTTGGAATGCATGACTGCAAAGGCTACACGACGCCAATGCCAGCCAAACACCATCTGGGTCCCGACGACAATGGTAAAGAGTTCGATCAAAAGGTATACCGCTCCATGATTGGTTCCTTGCTTTATTTATGTGCATCTAGGCCAAATATCATGCTTAGTGTTTGCATGTGTGCCCGGTTCCAAGCGGCACCAAAGGAATCGCATCACTTAGCTATGAAGCGAATTCTCAGATATTTGGCTCACACCCCAACACTAGGATTATGGTATCCAAAGGGCTCAGAGTTTGATCTAGTTGGATTCTCGGATGCTGATTATGCTGGTGACAAGGTGGATCGCAAGTCTACATCAGGCACATGTCATTTTCCGGGACGATCACTTGTATGTTGGTCTTCAAAGAAGCAGAACTGTGTATCTCTCTCCACTGTTGAATCTGAATACATTGCTGCTGGATCTTGCTGCGCTCAGCTTCTATGGATGAAGCAAACACTCAAAGACTATGGCATTCATCTGAAGCAAGTGCCACTCTACTGCGATAATGAAAGCGCCATCAAGATTGCCAACAACCCAGTTCAGCACTCGAAGACAAAGCACATTGAAATTCGTCATCACTTTCTCAGAGATCATGTTATGAAGGAAGATATTGATATCATACACGTCAACACTGAAGAGCAATTGGCAAATATCTTCACCAAGCCCTCGGATGATAAGAGGTTTTGCAAGTTATGGTGTGAGCTAAATATCTTGGAATCCTCAAATGTCCTGTGATCAGGCACACATCCTAACACTTAAGCATGTTGATGACTTAGATGTGCACCACATGAAGAAAAGTATATCTTCAAGCAATGAAGACTTACATTCTGAGTGTGAATATATTAATGTGGAATTTGACTTCGGAGCGCCACGATAATTGTGCGCCGTGTCTAGGTCTAATACTTCCTATACGGTGGGTAACGCCACCACCAACGTTTTCCCTTTGAAGTGTCTATCTCATGGCGTTACATTTGCAAAGTCTTCGCATTTTGTTTGTCTTCAATGTTAAAATGTTCTCCTGTTTATCTTCAACTTACTGATTTGGTTTCTGTCCTCTACAGCATTCACTTATAGCTATGGCTTCTTGCTGAATCTTTCGAAGTAAGTGAATGTTATTGGACCCTAACCCCTCTATGCTTCTTTCCTAAGTCTATCTATCCAAATCATATGCATTCTATTGACACTGTCAAAATGCCTTCTCTGCATCCTTGTCAGCAAAAGACACAGAGACAAATATTAATCCGTTTTCAATGCTAAATCCTTTCACCTGAAACCCAAAGAAGTGGGAACGACCACCCGAAAATCCAGGCGTGCGTGGGAACGTGGAACAACCTCCGATGTGTTGCATGATAGCCACGTGTCCTTCAGATGTGAATCGCTAGGGGCACCTATGTAATAACACTGTGTCGTCCCTATCCCTATAAATACACGCCTCACCACAGTCATTATCCCTTCTTCCACTCTCGCACAAACCCTAGCGCCACCGCTAGCCCTCGACAACGCCGGCGACGAAGCGCTTAGCTGCCGCGACCTCACTGATGTCGTCTTCACGCCGGCCGCGGACATCGTCTTCTCCGCCGTCGCTGTAGGTGTCCTCCGTCGCCATGTTAGGGCACGGAAGATCGAACTGCTCGGCCTCCTCTCCCACTCCGTCTAGCAGTTCTTCGTGTGGTAAAGAAAACCTCCTTTTTACGGCCCCTTTGATCCCATAGATTCGTCACTTTCTACCACAAGCAGTTTCTGTTCACACAAGTTGGATCTATTTCATACTACATCTCATAATATGCCTAGTATGTTCACTTATGCTTCACAAAGTAGTTAGATTCCTCACTTGTACTTATTCGTGGATTCATACAAATCTGGAACCAACTCTCTATCTATGAGTGAGTGTCTTCGCACTATGAGGTCATTGTCTTCTAAACTGATTTATCATCAAAATATTCTGAGAATGCATATGACCTCTTCCCCTTCCCTCGCACCTTAATGTTGTCATAGGTACATGTCCATAGGAGAATCCCTAGGTTCTCATAGTCTGCATTCATTTGCAGAATTCTTACAGCATCATATAAATTCTCCTGAAGCCAGTTCTTATCTGACCAGTAGACGGAAGACTTTGACAGTGTTGAAGCTTTTCAGTCTAAACTTCATGGCAACAGAGAAGTCAGTCAGGAAGGGCGGCAGACAGCGCCGTGGAAACACTGCTAAGGACCTGCTACCAGATCTCTATGATCTATAAAAGTCTGATCCAAAAGAGACCTATGCAGAACGCAAGAACCGAATCCAATGGATTCGAAGACACTTGGCAGAGGAATGGTTCAAGTACAGATTTGTCACAGAAGAATATGCTGAAAAGAGTGCCATCAAGGGCCCCTGGGGAGATATCATATACAAAGGTCTTCAACCCAAATCACAGTCCGAAGCTATTGTTCAAGGCTTTTACCCCTGCATGCTTCGTGGACCTCAACCTGCTAATGCCAACCCATCCTCTCTGTTATGGTGTCGCAAAGACAATCTCTTCAAGCGCAACTATCAGTTTGCACAGAACTCTGCCAAGGAAAACAAGAAGTCATTGGGATTAGACTTCAACCCAGGCCCCTCTTCGCCACGGGCTGACAGCACACGAGAAGCTGAACCCAATCTGGTTGGGCCCTTCTACAACCTAGAAGGTCTCATCACTCATATTATGGTTCAAGGGGCAGTCGTGGATCAACCTGCAGACGATGCTGAATCTGACGAAGCACCTACACCATCGAAGCCAAAGAAGCTGAAGAAGCCTAAAGCTTCAAAGCCTGCCCCAGCACCAAAGGTCTCACGGGCAAAGCCTCTGGCCACTGGACCTCCTGAACATAGTGTGCAGTCTGAAGATTTGTCACGCATCTCCAAGCCCTCCAAAGTGAAGATGCCTTTGCAACCCACTAGCCAAGCACTGACCGCTGCTGCTATTCTGCGCAATGACGCCATTGATCTGTCCAGCGACGACGATCTTGGCGATGATGCTCTTGAGGGAGTTGATCAAGAGCAAGCAAGAGGCAGAAATCTTCAATGGCCTTCCTCTCTTTGATGTTGAAATCATCAACACATTCATTGATGAGCGGTTTGACAGCCCAAATGTCAACTTTGATGATCTTCAGCTTCCGATTGGCCTGAGCGTCGCCTTCCATGGAGCCATTGCTGCTGAGCTAGCTCTAGCTCAGAAGATTGTTGAACTGAAGCATAAGATTGATTATGAAAAGGCTCAGTTCAAGAAGCACATGGCCAAGATCAACGTTGAAGACATTCAGAACTTCCAGACCATGATGCATGAACTTAAGGAAGCTTTCCGAACCAAACGCGAAGAAGCCAAGGGTTCTCGTGAGCGCATGAAGGATCTTGCCGCTAAATGTGTCCAAGGATACAATGAGGCTAAAAAGTGCAAGGCCTTGGGGCGACCAGGAATCGACCCCAGAATGGCGGCCAAGAAGAAGAAGAAGCCAGCTGTGGCAGAACCCGAAGCACCAAGGCAGGAAGCACATCCAATTGTCTTCCCAGCCAGTATGACAGGCTCAAAGCCTAAGGTCCCCACGGCGGCTTCAGAAATGAAGAAAACAAGGGATGCTGAAGCTGAAGCCAGAAAGCGCAAAACCAAGGGCACTACTGATGATGCTCCTCCAACCAAGAAACGCAAAACCAAGAAGAGAGATCGGGCTGCTCCCACAGAGCCCCTTAATGTCGAGCCAATCTCAGTGGCTCTTCATGCGTCTGAACATCGAGAGTGCCAGTTGATAGTTCATGAGCCTGCTTCCACAGAGGCTCCTGAAGCTGAAGACAATCCAGCTGTTGACCCCACCGCAGCTGAAGACATTGGTCCTCACGACAATGTTGAAGATGATGAAGTCCTTCCTCTGATCGAGATCCAGTTGGTATCATCGCCTGTGCTCACGCACAGCGAACTCATCAGCATTGGTCGTCCTCTGACGCCAACTGCTTAGGTTGCATCGTGGGCTGATCGCCCACAACGACAAGACACCCCAAGCTCTCCCCAACCGCAAGCTACCTCACCAGTGCAAGATGACGATGACTTTGAGGCCCACACTCCATCTCCACAAGCGTCGCCAGCATTATGCAGGCTTCGCAAAGGACCAAGGCCCCAAGTCACTCCCACTGTGCACGTGTCTGAATATGAAGCCAAAATGGCTGAAGATATTCCGGCTGCATCAGCCGATGAAGAAGAAGAACCAAGAGTTGAAGCAAAAAGAGTTGCCACACCCCTGTCCCACCAAGATGTTGTTCTCGAGGAGAACGTGTCTGGCCCTCCAGCTCCTAAAGTGGAGGTTAACAACCCTGAGGCGGCCACAAACATCACCGCTGAAGCCAATGACATCATCATGGCTGAAGCTAATGCGGCGCCTGAAGCTACTGCGGTGCCAGAAGTCCAAGCACCTGAAGCTACTGTTGTGCCAGAAGTCCAAGCACCTGAAGCAAATGTGGCCCCTGAAGCCCATGACGACAATGCCAATGCTCTTGTTCCCCCTCCAAGACCTCACACAATGGAGCTGGCATTTGATCATGGTCAGCCTGTTATGGTCCGATGGCCCATTCTGACTCCTCCGCCTGCTGCTGGTCCACAATTTGAGTATCATGTCGAGCACAGACCTCAAGTCCAAAAACCAAAGCCAAGACTTCCATGATTCCCAGGCACTGCCACTTCACCTGGGGTCTTCAATGTGAATGGCTTCGTGGCTCATAATACCTTCTTCAACAGCTCCAAGAACCCTTATACCAGACCTCACATTTCCTCAGATCGGTTCTGGAGCTATCAGCAGTGCAGCTACTATTCCTGCGTCCTATACAATCAAGGGCGCATATTTCCCCATATGCGCCTAGACTCTGAAGCTATAGCTGGCCTTCTCTGCCTTGAAGAAGCGTTAGATTGCTTCAGAGATGCTGGACTGTTGCAGTTTGTCACAGATAAGGAGCACTGGAATGAAGAGCTTCTGCTACAGTTCTATGCAACTCTCCACATTCGAGGCTACAACAGGGATCCGAAGACTTGGGTCCTTGAGTGGATGACAGGCAATGCCCAACATGAAGCTAAAGCTCTTGATATCATTGAGCTCACAGGCCTGCCCACTCCTGGTGAATACTATGAACCAGGTTGTCAACAACACCAAAATGCCTTGGAAAGCATCTTTCAGAAGCCAGAACCCAACATGAGTCAAATGTTGAGCATGATGAAGCCTCTGCCTCACGACGCTGAATACCCATCTGAGTTCTTTGTTGAAGACCTAGAGTACCTGCCTCACACCATTTACCATATCATCAGGAAGACTCTATGGCCTGTCAAAGGATACTCATCTGCAGCGAAGCTTGAAGGAGAAATGAAGACTTTGGTTTTCTATATTTTCAATGGCATCAGCTTCAATGCTCAAGACTTCTTCATCAGGCAGTTGGCTGCATCTGGCTCCGACATCTTTGGGTTGAAATTCTATGCTCCATGAGTCATGCGTCTAATAAAGCGTCACTTAGCCTTCAACTATCAGCCATCTGTGCAATCATCTTATATTCTTGCCCAAGGTTGATCTATCAGTTGAAGCTATTTACCCAGAGCCTGCTAAGGATCCCATTTATCTTCACAATGTTGATCGCCAAAGCTTCACCCAGCCCATTGAAGGAGTTCCAGCAGTTTCTTGTGTTTATCCCCTTGCTGGAAACACACATGCCCCTCGCGCTCAAACTGACGCCACTGGCAGCACCATTGCGCAAAGGCCTCGAAGACGCTCTCGTGTCCTAAATGACCGAGAGCTTCTCGTAGCTCTGCATCAGAAACAGGACAAACATCACGACTGGCTTAAGCGTCAGATGCAAAGCCTCTTGGTGGTTGTCAACCGCATTCGCAATCTTGCCACCAAGAATGCTTTTGTCACTCATGAAACTTGTCAGAGGTCGTGGAAGAGTTTGACCCTACTTAGTGCTGAGGCTGGTCTGCAAGACGATGGCTTCGCCGAACGGTTCAAGTTTGACTCAACTCCTCCCAAAAAAGCTCACTTGCGTCGGACTCCCTCACTTGAAGACTCTGACTACTCGTCCTCAGCTGCGACCGTAAATGCCAGAGTCATTGATGACCAAGATGATGCAACTTCACCTCCTCCAACTTCAGCGTGTGTCAACACTGCACCAAGTTCTTTTGCACCACCGGATGTCAACGACGACCCTGCTGCCTCGCATGCACCTCATGGGAACGAGCAGGCGCTCTATGTCTTCAAACCTTTTTGGTCCTCACTGACAAAAGGGGGAGAAGCATATGAGTTGATAGTTTTCAAGCGGGTCAATATGGGTGGTTGCTTTACTTTTTGCCAAGTGCTTACAACTCTTGTTTTCGATACATTTGGTTCTTTGAGTTGTAACACTTAAACTTGATGGTCGTCTGCTACTTATTTGCTATTCTGTGATGCGATGATAAATTCCGCATGTGCGACGATAAATTCCGCACATAGATCATTTTGCAGACGTCCATTTTTCATTATGCATGTCATTATCTTCGTTACATCATATCTTGCATGATGAATTGTCATCATAGGTTGAAGAGGATCTCCACAAGTACAACCTGCCATGTGCATTTGCATTCCAAAAGGAAATTACTTATATGCACATCTTCAGGGGGAGCCCTTGCAACTTATGAAGACAATACCCTATCCTTTACAATTTCACATATTTTATTCCCCGTTGAAAACTTCAACCAGTTTGTCATCAATCACCAAAAAAGGGGAGATTGTAAGTGCATCTAGTGCCACCCCTAGTTGGTTTTGGAGTATTGACGACAAACCTAGTTGAGGGGCTAATGTGTTTGTGAGAATTGCAGGATAACACAGGTAGAAGTCCCTCATTGATTCGGTTTTCCTACCAGAGATGACCCCTAAAAATGTATGAAGACATTGAAGTCAAAGGTGGTATGTGAAGACATTCACATTGAATACTATGACAAGAGAAGACATCGCGTGAAGACTATGGAGCGCGAAGACTTAGCAGTTTCGTCGTTCTTTTTCTTATTTGTTGAGTCATAGGAACCACCGTACTGTTAAGTGGGGTCCAAGAGAACCAGTCAGAATGACTGAAGTGATGCTTAACCAAAATCCTATGTCTTCGAGTGAAGACTATGAGAGCAAATCTTATTCAGAGTTGGATAAGTCAGCTTTGCTTGTAGCCCAAGTAAAGTTGCCGTGTGTGTTTGAAATCTGACCGTTGGAACACGTGTCAGTTCCTTAGTGACCCAGGGTCATTTCGGACAAATCAGGTCAGGTTTCCTAGTGGCTATAAATAGCCCACCCCCTACAACCATAAACGGTTGGCTACTCAGAGTTAGTGCATGGCTTTTGTCGTTTGAGAGCAACCCATCTCGAAGCCTTTGAGAGAGAATTGGTTGCGAGGATAAAGCCCTAAACACCCAGAGCCAAAGAGTGTTAGGCATCACTTAAGTCTTCCTGTCTGTGTGATCTGAAGACTTATTACACTTAAGGACTATGAATCCTCCAGCCGGCTAGGCGTCGCGTTCTGAGCATCCAAGAGTCATTGTGGATCGCCGGTGAACGAAATCTGTGAAGGTTTGGAAGTCTACCTTGAAGACTTACCATAGTGATTGGGCGAGGACTGGGTGTCCTTAGCTCAAGGGAATAAGGTGAAGACATGGTCTTCTGAGTTGAATCTCAGCCTCCCTAACCAGATGTACAGTTGTCACAGCAACTGGAACTGGTCCAACAAATCATTGTCTTCAACAACTCACTGGTTTCATCATTCCCATCCCTTTACTTACTGTTGGTCCTGTGAAGTCAGTATATGATTGCATTATCTTTTGTCTTCACTGAGTGACTGCTTGTTCTGATTGGCTTCACACTATGTTCCTACCTGATCTATACTGCCTAGCTGCTATTAGTCATTGTGCTTTCACTTCATTGAATACTTGTCTATGGCTTGCTTAGTGTAGTCTACCTTCCGCTGCATGGTAATAGGTTTATTTCTATCATTTGTCTTCGAAACTTCCATGTTTTGAAGACTTTCATAAAAATCGCCTATTCAACCCCCTTTAGTCGATCACTAGCACTTTTAGAGGCCCCACCCCGCCAACAACGAGGCAGATGACATCGCCGGCTCAGCCGAGGCTCCACTGAGGGAGTCCTGGATTAGGGGATGGCCGGATAGCCAGACTATAACCTTTGGCCAGACTCTCGGACTATTAAGATACAAGATTGAAGACTTCGTCCCGTGTCCGGATGGGACTTTCCTTGGCGTGGAAGGCAAGCTTGGCAATATGGATATGTAGATCTCCTCCCATTGTAACCGACTCTCTGTAACCCTAGCCCTCTCCGGTGTCTATATAAACCGGAGGGTTTTAGTCCATAGGACGAAGGACAATCATACCATAGGCTAGCTTCTATGGTTTAGCCTCTTTGATCTCGTGGTAGATCTACTCTTGTACTACCCATATCATCAATATTAATCAAGCAGGTGTAGGGTTTTACCTCCATCGAGAGGGCCCGAACCTGGGTAAAAACACTGTGTCCCTTGTCTCCTCTTACCATCCGCCTAGACGCACAGTTCGGGACCCCCTACCCGAGATCCGTCGGCTTTGACACCGACATTGGTGCTTTCATTGAGAGTTCCTCTGTGTCGTCACCTTTAGGCCCGATGGCTCCTCCGATCATCAACAGCAATGCAGTCCAGGGTGAGATCTTTCTCCCCGGACAGATCTTCGTGTTCGGCAGCTTGCACTGCGGGCTAATTCGCTTGGCCATTTGGAGCAGATTGAAAGCTGCGCCCCTGTCCATCAGGTAAGATTTGGAAGTTTGAACTACACAACCGACATCCGCGGAGACTTGATCTTCGACGGATTCAAGCCACAGCCGGGCGCTCCGCACTGTCACAATGGGTATGACCTAGCTCTGCCGCCGGACAGTACCCTAGAGGCCGCGCCTGCATCAGCTCCGACCCTTAGCTCGGAGCCAACTGCGCCGATCGAGGACGGGTGAATAGACACCGCCTCGGGGGCTATAGTCTCAATGGCGATCGAGCCGAACACCAGCCTCATCCTCTGCGAAGCCCATGACTCCAAGGTGCCGGACTCTTTTCCGGACTCCGAACCTTCCGCGCCCCTGCCAAATGAATCCGATTGGGTGCCGATCATGGAATTCACCGCCGCAGATATCTTTCAGCACTCGCCCTTCGGCGACATCCTGAATTCACTAAGGTCTCTCTCTTTGTAAGGAGAGCCCTGGCTGGACTATGGCCAACAGGATTGGGATGCGGACGACGAAGAAATTCGACGCCCACACACCACCCACTTCGTAGCCACTGTCGATGATTTAACCGACATGCTCGACTTCAACTCTGAAGACATCGACGGTATGGATGGCGATGTAGGAGACGAACATGAACCAGCGCCTATAGGGCACTAGAAAGCCACCTCGTCATATGACATATATATGGTGGATACACCCAAAGAAGGCAATGGCGACGGAACAACAGGGGATGACCCCTCCAAGAAGCAACCCAAGCGCCGGCGTCAGCGGCGCCGCTCTAAGTCCCGCCAAAGCAAAAACGGTGATGCCGGCACGGGAGATAACAACACCCCGGACAGTGCCGAAGACAATTCCCTCCATCAAGATTCAGCGCAGGAGGATGGAGAAGCCAGCCCCCCTGAGAGAGCGGCAGACAAAGAAGAAGAGGATGATAATTACATGCCTCCCTCCGAAGACGAGGCAAGCCTCGGCGACGACGAATTTGTCGTGCCTGCGGATCCCGTCGAACAAGAGCACTTTAAGCGTAGGCTTTGGCCACGGTGAGTAGCCTTAAGAAAAAAAACAGCAACAGCTTAGAGCTGATCAAGACTTGCTAGCCGACAGATGGACGGAAGTCCTTGCGGCCGAGGAATACGAACTCGAACGCCCCTCCAAGAGCTACCCAAAGCGCAGGTTGGTATCCCGTTTAGAGGAGGAAGCATTTAAACCTACATCACCAGGGCATGATGTGGCTGACCGGCCACCTCACGGTCGCGACAGAGAGTCCTCCCGGCCCTCCACTCAAGCCGCACCCCGGCGTCGCTCAAAAAATACCAAGGCACGGGGAAATGTGCTAGACCTGCGAGATATGTTGGAAGACAGAGCAAGGAAAACAAGATTGATCTACAGATCACGCGGGCGCCCCACGACACGAGACGATAACCGTCACGCCGGATACAGTAAATCCGGTCGGGCCGAACACAGCAGACAAAGCTCATTTGAGCTACGTCGTGATATAGCCCAGTACAGAGGCACCGCACACCCCCTATGCTTCACAGATGAAGTAATGGATCATCAAATCCCAGAGGGTTTCAAACCCGTAAACATTGAATCATACGATGGCACAACAGATCCTGCGGTATGGATCAAAGACTATCTCCTTCATATCCACATGGCCCGTGGCGATGATCTACACGCCATCAAATACCTCCCACTCAAGCTTAAAGGACCAGCTCGGCATTGGCTTAATAGCCTGCCAGCAGAATCAATTGGTTGTTGGGAGGACCTGGAAGCCGCATTCCTCGACAATTTCCAGGGCACTTATGTGCGACCACCAGACGCCGATGACCTGAGCCACATAATTTAGTAGCCAGAAGAATCTGCCAGATAATTCTAGACACGGTTCCTAACCAAGAAAAATCAAATCGTCGACTGTCCGGACGCAGAGGCCCTAGCAGCCTTCAAGCATAACATCCGTGACGAGTGGCTTGCCCGACACCTTGGACAGGAAAAGCCGAAAATCTATGGCAGCCCTCACGACACTCATGACCCGCTTTTGCGCGGGAGAAGACAGCTGGCTGGCTCGTAGCAATAACATGACCAAGAGCCCTGGTAATTCGGATACCAAGGACAGCAATGGCAGGTCGCATCGCAACAAGCACAAGCGCCGCATTAACAGCGACAACGCTGAAGATACGGCAGTTAATGCCAGATTCAGAGGCTCTAAGTCCGGTCAGCGGAAAAAGTAATTTAAGAGGAACACTCCAGCCCGTCCAGTTTGGACCGTATACTCGATCGCTCGTGCCAGATACATGCCACCCCCGAAAAACCAGCCAATCACACCAACAGGGATTGTTGGGTGTTCAAGCAGGCCGACAAGTTAAATGCCGAAAACAGAGACAAGGGGCTGCACAGCGACGAGGACGAAGAGCCCCGGCCGCCGAACAATAGTGGACAGAATGGCTTCCCCCCACAAGTGCGAACGGTGAACATGATATACGCAACCCACATCCCCAAAAGGGAGCGGAAATATGCACTCAGGGACGTATACGCGTTGGAGCCAGTCGCCCGAAAGTTCAACCCATGGTCCTCCTACCCGATCACTTTTGATCGAAGGGACCACCCCACTAGCATCCGCCATGGCGGATTCGCCGCATTGGTTCTAGACCCAATCATTCACGGATTTCACCTCACTAGATTCCTTATGGACGGCGGCAGCAGCCTGAACCTGCTTTATCAGGATACAGTGCAGAAAATGGGCATAGATCCCTCAAGGATTAAACCCACAAAAACGACCTTTAAAGGCGTCATACCAGGTGTAGAGGCCAACTGTACAGGCTCAGTTACACTTGAAGTGGTCTTCGGATCCCCGGATAATTTCTAAAGCGAGGTGTTAATCTTCGACATAGTCCCGTTCCGCAGTGGCTATCAGGCACTGCTCAGACGAACCGCATTTGCAAAGTTCCATGCGGTGCCGCACTATGCATATCTCAAGCTCAAGATGGCAGGCCCTCGAGGAGTCATTATGGTCAATGGAAACACCAAACGCTCTCTCCGAACGGAGGAGCACACGGCGGCCCTCGCAGCGGAAGTACAAAGCAGCCTCTCAAGGCAATTCTCCAGTCCGGCTATTAAACGTCCGGACACCGTCAAGCGCGCCCGGAGTAACCTACAACAAGACCGCCTGGCACGTTCCGAGAAAGCGTAGCAATACAGCCCCAACCCCATCCCTCGTGAAACTGCAAAATCAGTACTACACGTACATAACTACGCTCTGAAAATACCATGGGCACAGGGGAGGGGCACGACCACGGCACGCCCAAAAATGCAGCTCAACCGCACTAGGGGCTCCCGATTTTGTCATTATTTCCTACTTTCAGGACTCCACTCTTCGGAAGGCCTGTCCGGCAGTACAACCGCCGAACACACGATGCAACAACCAAGGAGGCAGAAAGCTACGTCGAATTCCCAGGTGGTCTCTATAACGAGCAAAATACCTGTCTTACATACCGTCTCGCAGCTCGCCCCTGGAGGGATACATGTCAAATAGTCCCATCTCTTGCTTATCGCACTATTTGTATCGTTTCGCTTTCATAGCAGCCTTTTAAAATAAACAATGCTTAGCTTCAGCTTATTATTGCATTCTCTATTCATTTCTTTTTCAATACATATGTTCAGTTATGACATTTAGCACCCGTACACTTTGGTATGGTCCATACGCCAGGGGCTCAAGCACCCCATAATACGGCGTGAGAAGTCCGAACACTTCCACAAAGTGCGGCCCTCTGAACTTATAGCATTATATGCATCAGCTCCGAATCATGTCTTTGGTCAATAGTTGGGTTTGCCTGGCTCCCATGTTTTGGTACCTTACGTTCCGCTATATCGGCTAAGGTAGCGCTGGGAGAACTACTGCGATTGTGCCCCTGTTGAGCTGGGCTAAGCACCTCAGTAGAGAAAGCTAAAACTGACTGTCATGATAGGGCGAGAGATGGTCGCTGTTTGGGAGGTTTCGAGTCCCTAAAGACTTATGCCGCTTAGAGCGAGGAGTCGGCTTTGTCCGGCCTAGGCGTGTATAGCCCCCGAACTCGGTCTTTTGAACACTAGGGGCTTCACCGAAATTTAAAATTATAGAATTCTCTAGCTAAGTGAGAGTGATAACGCAGTATAGTCTGATTGCCTTGTTCGTTGTGCTGAGCACCTCCCTCGAAGGACCCAAGAATGGGAAAAAGAGTGCTCAGGTTTATCCCGAACACCCCAGCACTCGTGGCATGGGGGCAGAAGCCGACGACTCGCCATCTCACAAACTCGATAAACAGCCGCATAGAAGGTAATATTTTAAATTAAAACAAGCATTGCATAGCGCATATGAACAAGTTTTCAGCGCACAGGATAAAACGAACAAGTTCACTCAAATATTACATCTTTGGAACATTCGTCCGCCACAAGGTGGACGCCCTCATAATACATCTTGGGGTGGCGATGCTCCTTGCCCTGCGGTGGCCCGTCCTTCACAAGCTTCTCCGCATCCATCTTGCCCCAGTGCAATTTAGCACGGGCAAGCGCCCTACGGGCACCTTCGATGCAGACGGAGCGCTTGACGACTTCAAGCCACGGACAGGCATCCACCAGCCGCCTCACCAGCCCGAAGTAGCTCCCAGGCTGGGCCTCTCCAGGCCACAGCCGAACTATAAGGCCCTTCATGGCCTGTTCGGCCACCTTATGGAGCTCGACCAGTTGCTTCAGCTGGTCGCTCAAGGGCACCGAGTGTCCGGCCTCAGCATACTGAGACCAGAACACCTTCTCCGTCGAGCTGCCCTCCTCGGCCTGGTAGAAGGCGGCGGCATCTGACACGCTACGGGGCAAATCTGTGAATGCTCCTGGAGAGCTCCGGATTCGGGTAAGTAACAAGTAATTCACTTTCACATGCTTGCTTTGCATAAAGAATGCCTTACCCGTCGCTATCTTCTTCATCGCCTCAACTTCCTAGAGGGCTTTCTGGGCTTCAGCCTTGGCAGACTTGGCACTTTCAAGGGCCGCCGCGAGCTCGGACTCTCGCGTCTTTGAGTCAAGCTCCAAACTCTCATGTTTTTTCATGAGAGCCTGGAGCTCTTGCTGCACCTCGCCAACCCGCGCCTCATGTTTCTCCCGCTCGGTACGCTCCATGGCCGCCTTCTTTTCGGCCTCGAAAAGCGCTTGCTTAAGGGTCGCCACCTCAGTCGTGGCCCCTAGGACACCAATAGCGATCCTGTCATTTTTTGCAACTGCATCTTTTTAAATATACTCCACAAGGTATTACTTACCTTCTTTTTCCTCGAGCTCCTTTTTAGCAAGCCGAGCCCTTGCTCGGACCGCTCGAGGCTCTGCTTCAGCGCATCCACCTCCGCAGTCAGTGCGGCAGAGGCCAGAAGTGAAGCCTGCATACGCATATTGACTTAATTATGTTAGACTCCTGCGAATGTTGTTAGATCCTCTATTTGGCTTTTCTTTCCGAATGCCAAACAGAGCATCAGGGGCTACTGTCTATGCGGTAATATTTTCACATATTTTTCACATACCTCAAAGCATGTTAGCAGGCTGGCACAGGCTTCAGTTAGCCCGCTTTTGGCGGACTGAACCTTCTGGATCACCGCACTCATAATAGTGCGGTGCTCCTCGTCGATGGAGGCGCCGTTAAGCACCTCCAGCAAATTATCCGGTGCCTCCGGTTGGACGGAGGTCACCGACGTTGTAGGCTTGCCCTTCTTACTAGGGGGCTGCCTGCCGGACTCCGGAATCATTGAAGGTTCCGGTGCGGTGTCCGGCCCAGGGCCGGACTTGGAGCCCTTGGGGGTTTTTTCCCCTTTGCGCCTGGAGTCCGGGAGGTCGCCTTGCGGCGCCTCCAGGACCACCTCCTCCTGGCTTGAAACCTTTTGGGACAACACCTCGGCATCGTCCGTAGGGCGGGGGGAGGTAGCGGTCGGAAGTGAAAAACTATTCACATCCGACGAATCCAGGGAGCCGCTCGACGACACATCGAGCCGGGCTTTGGGTGGACTGCATAATTATATTCGGCGTCAGGAGAAGCTGTGCAATAAAGGAATGCCATGAGTCACTCAGGTATTCGAATACTTATGATTTTGCCAGGGGCTTGGCCCTGAGCGGCCACTCCTCTTCGCCGTCGTCGGTGTTGGTGGAGTAGTCCGTAGGGAGGGTCCTTCCTTTCTTGGGCCCTCCGGCCTCCGTAGTTGGGGCGGCCTTCCTTTTCTTTTCTCCCCCTGCTGGGGAAGAGACCTCTCTTTCCTCCTCCTCGTCTTCGTGGGAGGAGTGCACCTCGGAGTCATCGGACGACGAGTCCGACTCCATCGGGCGCCGGGAACTCTTTCGGGTCCCCGTGGCCTTCTTGTTGTCCTTCTTCTCCAGCACCACGTAAGGTGCCAGAACCAGCAGCTCCGCCAAGCAAGCGTTCGCTGGGTCTTCAGGCAAAGGAGCCGGACAGTTGATCTGTTCGGCTGTCCTCTGCCAGCCCTGTCAAAGGCATGGGGGCATAGATCCCGCATAGAGTCAAACTATGAAAGACAAATATCCTGTAAGAGGTAAAAATAGCTTACCGCGTTGGCTTGACGCTGCGTGCTGAATCCGCGATCCTCGGTAGCGGATGCGGGAGCCTCGGCGCCCTTGAATAGCACCTTCTAGGCATCTTCATACGTTGTGTCGAAGAGCCTGCTCAGAGTTCGGTGCTGGGTCAGGTTGAACTCCCACAAGCTGAAATCCCGTTGTTGGCATGGGAGGATCCGGTGGATGAGCATGACCTGGACTATGTTGACAAGTTTGAGCTTCTTGCTCACCAGGTTTTGGACGCATGTTTGGAGTCTGGTCAGCTCTCCTTTTTTACCCCACGGCAAGCCCTACTCTTTCCAGGAGGTGAGCCGCGTAGGGATTTCAGATCGGAACTCGGGGGCTCCGACCCATTCAGGGTCACGCGGCTCGGTGATGTAGAACCACCCTGATTGCCACCCCTTTATGGTCTCCATGAAGGAGCCCTCGAGCCATAGGACATTGGGCATCTTGCCCACCATGGCGCCTCCGCACTCCGCCTGGCGGCCGCCCACTACCTTCGGCTTGACATTGAAGGTCTTCAGCCATAGGACGAAGTGGGGCTGGATGCAAAGGAAGGCCTCGCACACGACGATGAACGCCGAGATGTTGAGGATGAAGTTCGGGGCCAGATCGTGGAAGTCCAGGCCGTAGTAGAACATGAGTCCCCGGACAAATGGGTGGAGAGGGAAGCCTAGTCCGCGGATGAAATGGGTTAGGAACACCACCCTCTCATGGGGCCTGGGGGTGGGGATGAGCTGCCCCTCATCTGGGAGCCGGTGCGCGATGTCGTCAGACAAGTATCCGGCTTTCCTCAGCTTCTTGATGTGTCCCTTCGTAACGGAGGAGACCATCCACTTGCCTCCCGCTCCGAACATGGCTAGAGAAGGTTGAGGTGGGGAATGCGGACTTGGGCGCTGGAGCTTGAGTGCGCGAAAATGGATGAGCAAAGGAGGAAGAAGGCATGGATGGAAAGGCGGATCCTTATCCCCTTATATGGGCGGACGAAACTATGCGTCCCCACCAGCCTGGTAAAACTCGCTTATCTCCCAAGCATCGTAATCAATGGTGCGGTTGGGTTACCCAAGCCCGTATTGATGAGAATCCTGGGATAAGGGGACACGATCTCTGCTTTGACAAGACGTGCCAAGGAAACTGCCTCGCAAAACGCGCTGAGGTGGGACAGTAAAAACGGTTGAAATAAAGGCTTGGCTGTGGTGTGATGACACGCTGCGGAATACATCAGCAGATTAGATTTGTGTAAATATTATTCTCTCTACGACAGTATGTGGAACTTATTTTGCAGAGCCGGACACTATCCTTGTGTTCAAAATCTTCTATGAAGTATTCGGAGGAGGAACCCGCCTTGCAATGCCGAAGACAATCTGCGTGCCGGACTCGTCGTTATTGAAGCCTGGTTCAGGGGCTACTGAGGGAGTCCTGGATTAGGGGGTGTCCGGATAGCCGGACTATAACCTTTGGCCGGACTCTCAGACTATTAAGATACAAGATTGAAGACTTCGTCCCGTGTCCGTATGGGACTTTCCTTGGCGTGGAAGGCATGCTTGGCAATACAGATATGTAGATCTCCTCCCATTGTAACCGACTCTGTGTAACCCTAGCCCTCTCCGGTGTCTACATAAACCGGAGGGTTTTAGTCCATAGGACGAAGGACAATCATACCATAGGCTAGCTTATAGGGTTTAGCCTCTTTGATCTCATGGTAGATCTACTCTTGTACTACCCATATCATCAATATTAATCAAGCAGGAGTAGGGTTTTACCTCCATCGAGAGGGCCTGAACCTGGATAAAAACATTGTGTCCCTTGTCTCCTATTACCATCCGCCTAGACGCACAGTTCGGACCCCCTACCCGAGATCCTCCGGTTTTGACACCGACACCCACCCTACCGGCAACATGGGGGAGAATTTCCACTGCTCCGCTGAGGCGCCGCCCGCCGGCAACGAGACAGAGGACATCGTCGGTTCCGCCCCACTGCCAACGAGGCCGCGCCACACAGAAAACGAGGAAGAGTAGAACACGGTAGGTCGCCTCCGCTCGGGTCCAAGTAAGGCCATCACTGCTACCCTCCTATTAAAGCCAAGCTAGGCGGGTTGACCATTGACAGACGGTTAGTTTCTTGGCGGCGACGTGGAGTCGGGGAGTTCTGCTGGAGAATAAAGCTGCTTCTACTTAACTGCTGGTGCAGTTGGCTGACTGACACGTGGGCCCAATAGGCCACATGTTAGTTATGCAACTGCACCTGCAATTAAGTCACTGAAGCTTCTGTTCGGCTCAGCGGGACATAGGTGGGTAGCTTCGGTTAATTAATTATACCTCCAGCACACCCCTTTTTAGTAGAAGAATGTATGAAATGTAATGAAATCTGGCATGTTTATATGAAATCCGACTGTGTATGAATTAATTTATTTCGATTAGTTCGAATTCCTGTATCACTGGCATTGGATGAACATGCAAAACAATATGTACTAGCATTATTCCCAGGGTGATCACCTCGTTTGCAGCAGTTTCACATGTACTCCCTCCGGTCCTTTCTAGTCTGCATACAAGTTTTGTCTGCAGTCAAAGTATCTCTACTTTGACCAATCTTACACAAAAAAGTATGCACTTTCACAATGTGCGGAGTAAAAAGGAACAGAAGGAGTACAAAGAGTTTGAGCAGGTTTTTAGCGTTTCTGTACATTGCAATCAAACACACAAGCCTGGCAATTCATAGAGAACATTCAAAACAATCGATGATTATGCATCTTAGCGACTCACATGTCAGAGGCAATATTTACTTCACAACTAAAGAATAAAGAAAAAATTGATCGACACTGCTAACAGCAAGGGCGTCCCATTCGAAAATATCAAACGCATGTCTTGCTAAAATCAATGAGCAAAATTTGACAAGGTTGTCCCATTCCAAAATATCAAATGCCTACGATTGTGGAATGGGTAGGGTTTGCCATCAGTTTGGACATTGACATGGCACCTCGCGCTAAATAAACCAGCTGTTCTTTTTGTGCAGTTCCACCAAAATCAACCAAATTCGTGCGTCGCTTGTATGATTTCGCCCTTATATGTTGCAACGCCTTGAACTTATCGGCACCTCCTTTCTTGTGGTGGAAATGAATGATTCGATGTATTCATGAACATTTTGTGCAGTTCCCATTGAAATCAAGTCGAGCACCCCTGTTTGCACAAATACAAAAAAGTGATTAGTATAGAGCAAACTGTACTATGAATTGATAGTTTCAACAGGCACATACATGGTCCATGTAGAGCTCACTTTTAGAAAAATGGAACTCACCAGAAAGAATCCTAGAACAACATTGTACTCTCCCATCACAGCAAAAAAAATGGAGATTTTGTCAGTCCTTCTGAGCTGAACTTAGTTTGGTCTTGTGGGGAGTAATGTAACCATCCTTCAACTGCTCCTTCTGATGATAAGATAGACAGGGCTTCTTCATCCTGGCATAATCATAACTAGTCACTTCACGTACTCCATATTCTTCTTCAGAGGAAGATGATCCTGTTGTGCAAAGACAAGAGGACTACTAAATGCTAGCATCACTGTTTGCTCAAAAAAAGGAAAGGAAATATTTAAAACAGCACTGATGAAGCACTTCTCAAGGACAATACCACTTTTTCATGACAGCACCGGGAGTTGATTTTTGTTTTTCTTCCCCTTGTTCTTCCCCTTTATAACTTGGTTCAATAACAAGCAAGCTTCGCCTGCAATGTAAGATTTGGCATGTCAATTAGGGAGCACAAGTATAGTACTAAACTTAATTTTCTGATGAAAGTGGCAAAATACAGGCCAGCAGTTGTGAAATATCCTTATCTTACCTCAATGGGATATTACGATGCACATACAGATTGGAAGTCTTGTCTCCATTTGTGCAGTTCACTAAAATCAAGCAACATTATCGTACAAGTAGCACAACATATGAATGCACACTGCGGAATCATGTGAAAGAAGGCTAGTACTGACCTCTCACGATGCGGGATTCAAACAACTCACAAGAAAAAGATCTGAACCAAATTTGCCTTAACGGATAGGAAGTAAGATCTCCTCTTGTGCAGTTCCACTAAGATCAAGAAATCAAGCAACGTTGTTGGTGTGACATTTTGGTTGAACTACACAAAATACTCTTAAAACAAAAGTGTTTTGTGCAGTGCAACAAAAGGTCACAATGGCAACGAGGTGAAGCAAATAACCATGTTTACACAGAGGTGCAAAGGAAACAATTAATGGTCAATAACGGTGGATGACACATAAGCCAACAAAAAGAAGCATCTACCTTATCTAAATGGGAAAGAAAGCGAGACAATGGCATTTCTCAAACGGTGGCATTGATTAATATTAACATAGAGATTATATTAACAATAAAATTCGTTAAACATGTAATTTGCTTTTAACTGTGGCATTGCATCAATTTTCCAGCGGCATTATTAGAGGGTGTTTGTTTACAGGGACATGTTAGTGTAGGGACTAAAAAAACTCCGTGTCAGTCCCATCTAAACCAAAGAGGAGGGACTTTTAGGGACTAAAAGTGGGCATTTGGGACTAAAGAAAGAAGACCCCGAGGGAGTCTTTTTGGGACTTTTTCCAATAGTTGCCCCTGCCACGCATCGCACCTTGTCTCTATTAGTTCATTACTAGGGGTAACATGGTCTTTTAGCATGTCATTTAGTAACCTCTAGTCCATGTTTAGTCCCTGGAACCCAGCAGGTAGGGACTAGGGAGTTTTTAACCAAACAGGGCCTTAGATTAACAACAGCTAATGAGTTGCACGGGACAGTGGACGCACCAGCACCATGTGCATCTACCGATGTACTATGGTCATGCACAGTCTGTTGCAACAAAGAACAAGCAACCAAGGAGCATATTTGTGTTGGTCCTAGTTTTGTTATCTTTAGATGCCTTTCCCTATGTGAGCGCAGCAAATCTAGTCCTGCTCAAACTCTACAGCCTTGTCCCTTCCTTTCCTTTTTGAACTAGTACTTTCGCCCCTTCCTTTCCTCTTTGAACCACGTCCTAGATTTATGCGATACAACTTTCCCCACTACTTTCCCCCATTCCTTTCCTCTTTGAACCACATCCTAGATTAATGCTATACAACTTTCCCCCTTCATTTCCTCATTGAACCACGTCCTAGATTCATGTTATATACAACTTTTCCCACTACTTTCCCCCACTCCTTTCCTCTTTGAACCACATCCTAGATTCATGGTATACATGCAGCTAGAGCAATGCATGTGGAGTAAGTAAATTATACCTTAAGGTTCTTGGGGCGTGGTTCGGTGGGCGACGGGACGGCGGCGAAGAAGAAGGGGTCGGAGGCCCTCCCGCACCGCCGCTGGGTGGAAAGTGAACAGCAGTGCCGGTAGTCCCTCGTCGATGGCGACACCGTTAAGCCTCCTTCCCTTCCCGGCGGACGGATCCTGCCGGCTCTTTGAGGAGCAGTGAGGGGAGAGAGAGGCCAACGAAGTCTTGTTTAGATCTGGAGAGGGTGAGAGAGTGTGAAGAGAGCAACTACAAGCGCTGAGGCTCCAGCGGGAGAGGGCGAGAGAGTGAGCGAACAGGCTAACAAGCTACACAACCCTCCCGTTATGTTCAACGAGAGGGAAATAACCTTTTATATATTCCTGCATTCGTGTGACAAGCATGCCGTGTTTTGTGTGTGTGTGTGGCAGTCATTGGGATTTCAATCATAATCGTGTCATGTGGCTTTGGTGGTAAGACTATCCACAGTGGTGCAGAAATAATGCAGCCTTAGTCACCTTACCTCTCTCCACGTAGTACGTTGGGTCCCACCAGTCAGAGGGTGAAACAAACAAATTAATAAGAAAAATTAAAAGCGCCAGCGGTGTATCTTACCACACACATCTCGCTACTGCTCGGGAACACTGTCCAATTGATCCCTCTGTTCGCTCACGTACTATTTTAAGTGAATCCTTATTATAACATGCACACAAATTTTGGCCACTTGTATTCGACTTAAGTCAGTGTGCCACTGTATCTCGTATACTTACTACTCCCTCCGTCTAGGTGTAATAACTCACGTTACAAGGTGCAATGGGACCAAGGTGTGTGTGTGTGTGTTTAACACCATGTGTGTGTTAGAGAGAGCGACAGATCGACCTACTCCTACAGAGAGATGTTGTGTAGTGTACGATTTTAGCCGTGAGAGTTGGTGCATCCTCTTGTTTCCGGGCGTGTCCGGTAGGGACATGCGGACAGCTGCCACGCCCGCTCCTGACCAGCCTGGCCCACCCAAAGCCCCTCCATCGCCCGCGCGCGCTTCTCGCCCGAAACGGTCAGCGCCGCTCCAAAGAATCGGTGCCGCATTCATGCCCGAGCAGAGCGGACGCGACCTCTCACTTGCGCAAGAGTGATGGTTGCTTCGTCCGTCCAACTTACTGCTGGGTCTATGTGATTTGATGGCTCATTGGTCTTTATTACTGAGGTGGTAGGACTGTTGGATGTCCCACGCTTTCGGCGAAAGGAGGTATACTACTACTACTAGATTACAATTTTCTCCATTCTTACAGCGGAGGCGTGCAAGAGCAGTCAAAACACGCTGGCTCGGTGATTACATGGCCCACCTCACACTACTATCACCGTGCGACACCTAACTCTTTACATAGTACTCCCTTCGTTCCTAAATATTACTAGATGAGTCCCCGCGCGTTGGCGCGGAACAGCGGTATATCTCTCTGCGCAAAATTATCGATTTCATAGAACAAAAAAATTCTATAACCGCATGACAAATGTGGTAGCCAAACTAAATAAACTCCCATCATCATTTAGATCATCCCACGTAAGGAAAAAAGATCAGCCAACTCTTGAACTCCTACTGCATAATGGGATCATATTTTTCTTTTTGGCATGTTAATGGGACGTAAAAGCTCACTTACATGCATGCTACCGGTGCATGCTTGCATGCAGACATGTTGATGTGATTTAAAACCCACTCACATGCATGTGGCACGGTATTTCTGCATGCTTGCATGTGGCTTAGTGCGGAGCCTCTCAACGTCAAGATCAGACGGCTATTATGGACTAATTTACTTCATCTAACGGCTACATCAATTTTGATGACGTGGCTCAAGGAGAGGATAGAGAATTCCTAGTAGTGGGGGCTAGCTATTACTAGTAGATATAAGTCTTTGTAGAGATTCCACTACATACGGAACAAAATGAATGAATCTACACTTAAAATGCGTCTATATACATCCGCATGTGGTTCATGATGAAATCTCTACAAAGACTTATATTTAGGAATGGAGGAAGTACTAGTATAGTACGTACTGTAATTTATCAGCGAGATAAATTTGTACAATGCTATGAAGCTTCCAGCTTCTGTTTCATGTATCTTGCGTCCAAGGTTGCCCGTTGCAACATTTCATCAAATACAAAGGAGACTAACCTGCATGCTATTGCATCTCAATGATTGACAGATCATAGCAAATATATACTCCCTCCGTTCCAAAATAAGTTTCTCAACTTTGTGCAAACTTTAGTACAAAGTTGTACTACTACTAAAGTTGACACTTATTTTGGAATAGAGGCAGCTAAAGAAAAAACGATCCATGCAGTCCCTAGCCCTTGAACCGTGAACCCTGACCATGCTTCAATTTGCTGGCAACGTTCGAGCTTCATAATAAATGAAGTTTGCAGCCTTTTGACCATCAGATCATTTTGTGCAGTTTCACCAAAATCGAGATGAGCATCCCTGTGGTAAAGAAATTGAACAAGCGTGATTAGAATAAGATTACTGGGACTAGTTGATGAGACATCAACTCATCACAAATACAGTACGTAGAAGCCAGTAGAGGTATGTGCGGGGCAAAGAAGTAGAGAAATATCCACATGGAGTGATGTGGGCAGCTGGAGCAGTGGTGAAAGCCGTCTGTAAAGGGAGTTGTACCTGAGGGACGTAGCTCAACCTTGAGGAGGGCGGCGGGAGGCGGCAACTGCCCACGTTGCGGCAGTGAGCAAGGGACGAAGGCAACCTCACCGGCTTTGTGAGAGAGAACGTCAGGGACCCCTGATCGGGATGTGCCGACAGTGTGTTTTCGCCGTCGGCGACGGCCACCGCATCTACACTAAGCATACACCCCTTCCCCAAGCGGACATGATCCGTCGGGATGTTAGATATGTGGCCACAGTCGTTTTGTGCAAGAGAGTGTGAAGAGAGCAACCCCAGCAAGCAACCGTGTAGGCTGGCCCGTCCTGACTATGTACTCCTTTTCTCTCCATATGAACCTATCATATTGCGTACGTGCCACTGAAGAAAAAAAACTTTATTTATAAATGACGCGGCACCTACTACTCGTTCTCCTATAACCTTGCGCTTGGCATCTCCAAAATATTGACCTTGCGATTGGCTCTTCGCCTCTTCGGGAAGTCAAGCAATAATGGTAGTGCAGTATATATCGTTCTGGCTATATGAGACCGAATGAATTGCTGCACGTCCACCACGTGGGCGGGGGTCGAGGGGCGAGGGAGAGTGCTACATACGGAGCAAAATGAGTGAATCTACACTCTTAAATACGTATATATACATCAGTGTTTGGAGTATGTACTAGTAGTTCATATTGAAATCTACTAAAGGACATATATATTCCAAACAATATGATATAATCTCTATAACCAAGGTAGTAGGGACAAGGAGTAAACGGAGGGAGTAGTAAATTTTTCTCCTCGTCCTGCGAGCCACCGCGCGCATGGGCGAGGGAGCGAGCGTAAGGCATAGTAAGCAAGCTTCACCTCATCCTACGAGCCACCGCGCCCGTGGGCAGGGGAGACGGCGTACTAAGCAAGCTTCTCCTCGTTCTGCGAGTTGACGGGACACATCAAAAGTACTCCAGTGTATAGAGCCTTGCCTCTAAGGTAGGCCCCACATGGTTTGCCTCTTTTTTTAACATAACACGTCAAGTCGCAATTTGTTTGTTTACCCGTGGTAGACGATCCTCCCTCCACCAAGTGGACAACCAGTACACGTGCCAAATTACCACGTGGGCTGCCTTTTTCATACATAAATGAGCTCCACCGTGTACCCGCGCGGGTGTGGTTGGGAAAGAGACGGGAGTACGTGCGTCGTGCATGCACCTCTTCTCTTCGTGCATGTTCCCCACCTACGTGGGTGTGTGTGAGAGATACAAACCGCGTTTGTGAGTGTTTTTTTGTTTTGGGGTGGGGGTGGGGTGGGGGTTGATTTCGTGAATTATTTGTGGGAATATGTGTCGATGACATCTCAAACAAAATTTTGCATGCAATGTGTGTGAAATGGAGGCCTATCCATATCATACATAGAGGGTCGGGCAATCCACGAGAAGAGAGGGAGGGGTCATAGCTATCGATAGAGTCGAAGAGAGGATCAAGTGGGTGGGTGCGAGATCGATGAAGAGAGCCATCGAAATTGTGTGTGTGTGTACAAGTCAAAGATATAGGGCGACTGGCCTACCGGACCGTTAGAGGGCACACGTCAAGTTTGTGTGTGGCAGGGAGACATGACTAGAGCGCTTGATGTATCAGTGTGTGTGGGGGGTGGTGGGAGGGGTAGGCAGAGGCCTAACTATAGAGGTAGAACGACTCGTATATATGTTGAGAAGGAGAGACCCAACTATGTCTTGAGGGAGATCGGTCGACATCCATACATAACTGAAGGACGGGAAATATGATGGGGGAGATATAGAGGAGATAGAGGGGGAGAGGGAGGGAGAGGGGTAGAGTGCTGGATGGGTGATGGAGTTGCTTCTCGAAGATGGTGGGAGAGGCCTACTAGACAAACTGAGGGTGGAACTGCAATGTTATCAATAAGAGTGGGGATGTGTTTCTCTGTGTGCATGTGCGTGATAGATCTGTCGGGACGCATCCATGGATGATGAAGGGAAACCATGTGTTTGGTAAGCAAACCTAACTAGATCGGTAGATCAATTGTAGTTTGTCGGAGGAAGGGAGAGACACAACTAATGAGGTAGATCGATTCACGTGTGGGTAAAAATGAGTTATAAGGACCTATCTAGCTATATGTATAGCAAGAGATCGGTCGCTGTACGTCCATTTGTTATAGGCTAATAAGGCCCAGCGAGACGGATACACAGAGAGAATGGAGCTAGGAGGTGGTGCGAGAGGCCCAACTACTAGCTAGATAGGGGGAGGAGTGTGCGGTTGTGAGAGAGAGATGAAAAGAGGGGCGAGAGTTTACATGTGTGTCTGACTGTATGAGAGACACGAGGCAAGGACACATAAAGGAGGAGATTGAAGGTGTGTTTGTATGTTGTAGGCAGGCATCGCTGGAGAGGTTTATCGATCGGTGTGTGTCGGAAAGGAGTTGTGGAGACTCTGGGAGAACAACCTAAAGAAAAAATGAATGTGCCCGGTGGATAGAATGTCGAGGGAGGGGGAGGGGGAGGGCGAGGAGGGCGTGTGCATGCACGAGAGAAAGTTAGTGGTAGCTACAAAGGTTAGAGGATTGTGTGGGTGTAAGAGACTAACAAAGATCATAATTTGATATGAAAGCGGATTCATATATTTGAATAGGAGATCATAGTGTTTTAAACATTGCATGGATGAATATAGCGGTGATACACGTGCTGTGCACATGTTATACCATAATGTGATAATGCATGGTGTTTGCAACTCACTGCTAAATGCCGAACAATCTAAACCATACTATACATCAAACAATCTCACATTTTATTTGAATTTGTGATAATGTCTGGCGTTTGCAGCTTACAACTAAATATCGAACAATCTAAACAATACTATATATCGAACATTCTCACATTTTATTTGAATTTGTGGTAATGTGTGGTGTTTGCAACTCACATCTAAATACTTGTAGGCGTAGGGGGCGTGGCACCATACATAATGTGATAAACACATTATACATATGAGACATGGTTTAGATTATGAAGATCTAGCTAGATCTAGAAATGTAATGTGATTTGAAATCAAAATAATGTGGATTCAAAAAATCTAGTTCGAGTTCATATAGTACACATAGTTCATATGTAACTCGAGACTAATCATGTGGTGTGCTGTGAAGATAATACACAAACGATGGTTAACTTGACAATAATGATGATTGTAGATCTTATTAAAACAGAGAAACGAATTCAAATGCTTTGACTTCACAACAATCATTACTGTAGATCTTATTCAAATAGAGAAACGAATTCAAATTTAGTTCATATTGAAGCGGTAGTATATACGTTTGGAATGCACTAAAACGTTCATTCGAGTAGTAGGTTGCATGCATTATACACGTAGCGAAATATTTTAATTGAACATAACATGAATTCAAAGTTTTGAATGACATTTGTAGGGCGCATTGATTTGGTACAGTACACGTTAGGCTTGTCCGGAAATTTCAACCCGCGCCTTGTTAGCCCGAAATATTTAAGATATATCTTTGTCTCATTGTGCTCCGACAACTCCCTCCATCTCAACCCGCGCCTTGCTATTCCGAAATTACAACACGCGCGAAAACTCCCACCTCCTGTGAAATCCCGATACGTGAAATGCCCGTGGTACCCCTGAACCGAAAGAACCGCCTCAAATCGGTGGGGGTACTTTCATAACTTACCCCACATTTCGGACAAGCGCGTCTCTAAGCCATGGTTCCCCACTGCCATCCCATCCGCCCACCCATTCGTACACCGAGGCCGCAAAAACCCACGACGAAACCCCACACCCTGCTCCATCCACCACCTAGCCGGAGCCTCTTCCCCGACGATGTCGTCCACCGCAACACCTCGACGTCCCTCGTCCATCGTACCGGATGAGGATCCGTCATCGATCTCATCGTCCCGCCGGTTCAGCCACCCCGTCCTCCACCTCCAAGGTGCTGCCCCGACATTCCCCTCATCTTTCGCGCCACCTCCATTCCCACACTGCCGTCTTCACCTGCACCACCGGAAGAGCATCATCATCACCGTTTCCTCGGATGAAGCTGCGGCCTAATCGGCGCCACCAGAGGTTGTACACTAATTGCCGCATTTTCTTCTTGATTCGATCTCACGGTGCTGCCGGCGCTCGGTCCTGAGCCGACATGGCGCGGCTCCATCCACGGCGGCGTTGCCGGCCACTTCCTCCATGGCATCGCTCCCTCGACGGCGACGTCCACATCAGTAGGACTTCTACTGCTTTAGCTCTCGCTCGCGCTGCTGCTCTGCTCTTGCTCTCGGTCCCCTGCCTGGTCTGCTCTTGCTATTGCTCTTGCTCGCGCTGCTGCTCTTGCTCTTGCTCTTGCTTGCGATGCTTCTCCGATTTAGCTACACTTCACTCCGATGCCGCCGGGGTGAAGGAAGAACCAACCGCAGCGGGGAGGGGGGCTCGCCGGAGAGGTACCCCACTATCTATCTTAGGGTTCAGGATGGGGCAGTGGTCGCCGACGGTGGCGTGGCATTGGCGGGGCGGTGGCGTGGGGATCGTCGGAGAAAAAGCTCGGCACAGGGGGGCTATAGGGATGGTCGGGGTGGCGGCGCACCGATTGTGGGGAGTGTTTTCGGGGCGGGCGGGGCGGCGCACCACGGGCGGCGGGGGGCTGCTGTTTGGCCGGCTCAGGGGGGGTGGAGGTTGAAGATGAACCGCGGGCCCTTGATTTCGTATCCAACGGCTGCAAAATCGACTGACCAGAGATGAAAAAGTCAGTCGACCGACGTGTAGCCTCACCTTGCTAGTGCGTCCAGTTTCGACAGCAAAATTCAGTTTCAACAGCAAAATTCAGTTTTGACAGTTAAGTTCAGTTTCGACAGTTAAATTCAGTTTCGACAGTTAAGTTCAAAGATGAGCGGCTGATGTATTTTACATCTAGCACTTTGTGGTTATGTATTTTACGTCATGTATTGGAAATGCTATTAGAATTCCACTCAGGTTAACGTTGTTTGTTGTCTCTCTTATCCTGCTTCAGCCTCGGCATCGTACAACTCACCGGAGCTGCTCCAACGACGAAACCCTCCATCACAGTGGAGCAGTACCTCAGGCTCCATCTCCATACGCCTAAGATCTTCTTCCCCTCCTTCGACAGCCAAGTCAGCCGGAGCATCCTCACCGGCCAACCCAATGACGCTGAGATTGACATGGCTTCGCCAAAGAGGTTGTACACTTGTTGCATCTCTTTTTACTCTACATGTTATATATATTGTCCACTGAGCACACAGATTTGTTCCTTCAGTGTCTCCTTGAAAGAAAAAAAAAACGTAGGAATTTTAATTTTCACTTGTCCTCCCTTTCAAATTCCTATTCATGAAGCACAATACTAAGAGATAGTAGCATAATAGCATTATAACCGTACATTTTCTTGTGGTTTGACTTAATCTCACCATGCTTCTTTGCATCATGTGATCTTCCAATTGTTGTGAATCAAACACCCAGATTGGCAGAAATCCTGTGTTTTTAAATTCTGTATTTTGCACGTGCATTCCTATCCTATTCCTGTCTATTTCCTATCCCTGCATTGTTGTAATCCTCCAATTCAAACGAGCCCTTACAGAATTACTTCTCTTACAGATAGTTGTCAAAGAAAACCTTCCGTGGTTTGTCCCGCTCCTGCTGCGCCGTCGTCCACCCCATCTCAGCTGCTCCAACGATAGAAGGGTCCAGCACACCAGGGATCCGGCCTCCAGACTGTCTTTCGACGCCTTAGATCTTCTTCCCCGCCACTGGCAGCCATGAAAACTACACTACCATCATCAACCGAGCAGATGACCTCGAGGACTACACGGGTCCGCAAGAGAGGTCGCACTCTTTCGTGTCTGCTTACGTTATGCATCGCTTAATATTACATGCTACTTTATCGTCCTGTTCACCGATTAGACTCTGAGTCAGCTCCAAACTAATGGTCAAACTTGAGCTTTAATATGGTTGTGGGGTACATATCGGGGCCGCTATCAATAGTATCTATCTACTATCTGGTTAATCTCCGGTGTCTACTATGAGTTTCATGTTGGGTGGGAAACAAACAGTAAAGAAGCCATTATCTGTATTTTTTAACTGAAGCCATTATTTGCCTGCTATTATTGGTTTTCGGTCTATCCACAGGTTGCTACCATCACTCTGGATTTCTGCATGCACTCATTATATAATCTCACTATGTTTTATTCCTATGCATGACAGTTACTGTAAACAATGGAACTGAACATGTAGAGCAAAAGAGACGAGCCTTGTGTGGCAATAAAATTTCATGCAGGCGTCGCTCCATGGTAGGCGCAAAGGCAGCCCCCCTCCACGCATTTTAGATTGTAATCGAGAGGAAGATATCTGTTTTGAGGGGGATTTGGAAGGAGAAGACAACTCCTATTTATCCCCTGAGGTCTTCGCTCTAACTTGGCATGCTGTTGTTGCTTATATCATGCATATGGTGTCTTGCATTGCTTACTTTATACATCAAATATGTCATCTTCTTAGTTTAGACATCCTTTGTGTGAATGCCATATGTTTAGTTTATTCATCGTTTATGTGAATTATGCAATGCCATCTTGTTTAGCCAGGCATCATATATGTGAATTTTGCAATGCCATCCTGCTTAGCCAGTCATCTTATATGTAAATTATAACAGGCCATCCTTTTTTTCGTTACATATTACATTTGTCAACAATGTTATTACATTCAACTGCTCTTCGTGTGCATCAGCCATTTGACACGGTGATGGCAAATTCTGCAGTGAAAACAAGGTCTTCAGAGCAGACTATGCTATCTGACGAAGCGCATATCATGCTGGTTACAGATAGCTCCTCAGAGGAGGATTCAGAGACAGATGACCAGTCCTATCCCCCCCCCCCCGAGGTGTATGCTCTAACTTGGCAGGGTTATGTTGCTTATATCATGCATGTGGTGTCTCGCGTTGCTATGTCATTTGATTAGTTTAGACATGCTTTGTGTGAATGCCACCTGTTCAGTGTCTAATTACCATATATGTGAATTATGCATTGCCATCTTGTTGCAAGACACTATATATGTGAATTATACAATGATATCTTGTTGCAAAGGCATTATATATGTGAATTATGCAATGCCATGCTATTTAGCCAATCATCATGTATGTGAATTATATCATGCTATCATTTTTTGTACTACGTGTTCCATTTGGCGACAACGTTTGTATATTCAACTACTCTTCCTGTGCATCAGCCATTTGAAGCGGTGATGGAAGTATCTGGAGTGAAAACAAGGTATTCAGAGCAGACAATGCTACCTGCTGAAGCAGACATCTTGCTGGTTACAGAGAGCTCCTCAGAAGAGGATTCAGAGACTGATGACCAGTCCTATTTTCCCCCTGAGGTCTATGCTCAAACTTGGCAGGGTTATATTACCCATGTCATGCATGTTGTCTTGCATTGCTTAGTTTTTACATCATATATGGACTGCCATCTGCTTACTTGCTTACTATATAAATTATATATTTGAATTATACCATGCCATCATGTTTACATAGTACATACACATCATCTATCTGAATTATGGCATGGCAACCCATTTAATAAAGACATCATATAGTTATATCATCTCATCATGTTTAGTGTTTATAGTCATCATATTTTGAATTATGGCATTCTATCTGTGAATGTATGTGAATTATGGCATGCCAACCTATTTAATAAACACATTATATAGTTATGTCATGTCATCCTGTTTACATAGTCTCATATTTTGAACTATGTCTTTCCATCTTTTTTAGTTAGCCATCATAATGTGAAATTGTGTCATGCTATCTTGTTTAGTTAGCCATCATATATGTGAAATTGTGTCATGCTATCATGTTTGGTTAGACAACATGATAGCATGACACAATTTCACATATATGATGGCTAACTAAACAGGATAGCATGTATATACTTTGTCTAACCAAACATGATAGCATTGCACCCTCTTTTATTCCCCACTATCCATTGCACATGTCTATCATACAATGTCTATACTTTCAATTACTTTTCTTGTTTATCAGCCATTTGAATTGGAGAGAGTGATGGCAGTATCTAAGGGAGTAACAACACGGTCTTCAGAAAAGATAGTGCTACTAGTTGATGTAGATAGAACCACGGTTGTACATGCCCAAGGACCAGATCCACCACACATAACCCAGACTCTCGCAGATTGTACCCCTACCTAGTTGGACAGAGAACCAGCTACACCCCTTCTAACCCCAACCCCAGCAGATAGTAACCCAGTTCTAGTTGACACAGCACCGTCTCCACCATAAAGCACCCAAACACGAGCAGTTAGTAAGGGAACTGCAGTGCCCAAAGCACGAGGACGACCACTCCGAATCCCAACTCAACGCTTAAAGGAGAAGAAGATTTGTTCTCAGGTCAGGTTCTGTAGCTATGGTTCATACTCCTTTGCTCTTGCATGACTGTGTTTACTCATACCAACTATTTTCAAATTTGAAGGATAGAATTGAAACTCCAATGGTGCAACAGGTATGTTTTAAACCTGTTTCTTTAACTGGTTTGCTGTTGTAACCTGCTCTATGTTGATTCGAGTTTCAATTGAATAAACAGTTATGTTCTCATGTCATGCACATTACAAGTGTTGTTATTGCTCTATAGTTACCCACACTTATATTTTGTCTATTCTGCTTTGTCTTGAACAAATATTATTTGAACTGTGTCTCTATCTTGATTTGGCAACAAAAACTAGAATGGTATAGACCATAAAGTGACCATGGTACATAGATATATGTTTGTTTCATGCTGTTATCCTGTCCACTTTACTACTGAACTCATTTACCAAAATGAGTTTCATATATAACATGGTAAACATGTGATGTGTCTGCTTGTTTCTCTTTTAGAATGCGGGCAAAATATTGGAGAACAGTACCGCGTTATCCAATGGTAAGGGAAGTAATGCAAATAAGGTTCAAGATAGTGAGACATCCCTGTTGGTCTCCAAGAAAGCTGATAAAAACTATCTTGATGATAGTGAGGGAACCCAAAAGTCCTGTCTTGATGTAGTGTTCGAGTTACTAGCCACTACTGCTGGCACAAGCTCTTCGAACTCGCTGCCTAAATCAGTTTGTCTTCTTGAGTCTCAACTTCAAGTTGAAAGACATCAATCAGATGTGCTGCGACAGGAAGCTGAAGGACTGAGGAAGTCCCTGCAGAATTCAGATGCATATTTTCTGGTGCAACAACAAGCGCTGGAGGATTTAAGCGCCAAACAAGAGAAAGTTAATAAGCTTGCTAAGCATCTTGCCAGCATTATGGGTACCCAGGATATTGTTTCTTGAGATCTTCTGAAGTGGTTTAAGTTCTGGATTTGTTTTGCTGTGGCGTTTATCTGCGCTGGTCGCCAACTTTGATAACCAGTGTATATGATATGCTGCTTTGTTCCCTATATTTGCACTGGTGGCGAACTTTGATGCCCAGTGGATGTAATATGTGTAATAGCCGTGATAGCCTAGCGTTAGTTGCTTGCTTATTTATTTCCTTGTTGTCTTGTTTATTTGTTTGCTTGTAGTCATTGCAGTTCTTTTTCCGCGGTTAGCTAGTGGCTGCAATAACCTATTTTTTAAACTAGGCCACAATAACCATGGGCTAATATTTACTGTAGTGACACTGGGCCTCCTACTGGCCGTAGAAATAGTGGGCCTTCTACGGGCCGTAGAAACAATGGGCCTTCTACGGGCCATAGAAACAATGGGCCTTCTGCGGGCCGTATTATCAATGGGCCTTATATGGGCCATATAATCGATTGGCCAAACATGGGCCAAACAGACCGCATTATGGCCGTAAACGGGCTAGAGTTGGAATCATCCGTTCATGGGCCGACCATAACGGGCCATCGTTAATAGGCCGTACTTGATGACGCTATGAAATCGGCCCAACGTATTAACGAACCACAAACGGGCCGATTGTAACCACGGGCTGAATTTGGCCCACAAGCAGAAAATGATAGTAACGGGCCGTAAGTAAACGAATGCTGGAAATGAGCCCAAGAATAAATGGGCTCTGAGAAGGCCGAAAGATAACATGGGCTGGAAACGGCCTAATGGAATAACGGGCCGTTAATGGGTATAAAGTGATACACTGTTCATTACGGGCCAGTTTCACCACGGGCCGTTAATGGGTGTAAAGTGATACACTGTTCATTACGGCCCAGTTTCTCCACGGGCTTTTAGTAGGCCAAGAGTTACATATTGGCTCATATGGGCCGAAAGACGTCATGGGCCATACATGGGCTAGAAGTGAAAACGGGCTGGAATCATATTGGATGGCCCAGATGACGCTATTGGGCCTAATTCGGATAGGGTGTAACGGGCCTTGGGTTAGCGGGCTGTAAATGGGCTATATTCGAACAGGCCGTTAACAGGCTTTCCATGGGCCAGCCCGCCAGCTTTTGGCCAAGTCAAACGGGCCGGGCTTTTCATAGGAATGGGCCTCTGTTGGGCCGTGCCACATGTCGACGTATCATAGGCGCCTTCCGTCCAATGAGTGGTTGACATCTATCCCAACAATGAGCCGACACGTGTTTCCTCCAGCCAATGATGATTTTACACGTGGAAAATCCCCATTGGTCGGGGCTGTTAACAGGTTATTGGATCCAAAACCCGACCCGATAGCTTAACGGCATTCTGTTACGGTGGATGCCACGTGTCGGTCACCCTTGACGAAAGCACTTCTGTGACGCGCGATTTATCGTCATGGAAGTGGACACTTCCGTGATGATAATTTTGGTAATGTCATGGAACACTTCTATGACAGCACAGGTATGACTATCTTGATTCTGTCATAAATTTGTCATGGATGTACATGCATGACAAAAAAAGCGACCTACTGTGACAAACACGTATCATCATGGAAGTGTATTTTTTTTGTAGTGTCTGGTGGTGGAAATGCATTGAGAGAAATGCATCATAATGAAGCCCGCCCTGTAAACTGTGACGGGGGGTGGAGTAGTATGAAGGTGCAAAACCAAGTACGCGTACTACTGGGCTTGGCTCTTCGCACCTTCGTGAAGTCGAACAATGATGGTACTCCGCATGTTGGGTACTACAGTGTATGCCTCTGACAATCTGACACCGAATGGACTGATGCATGTCCACCGAGGGTAGGTTGCATTAGTCAAAAGGCGTAAGTGAGCTTCACCTTGTCCTGCAAGCTTCTCCTCGTTCTGTGAGTTGACGGGACACACCAAAAAGTAGTGCTAGTCCATACTCCCTCCTTTCCGGTTAATATGGCTTAATCTTTTTTGCGGGTAAATGAGAGAGCTTTATTCATATATAAGCATTCTTAGGACGATGAGCCAAGACACTGGTCACTAGGAAGCGAGGTACCCCACAAAAAAAGAAGTAGGAAGCGAGGTGTTTCATCAAGCCAGCTCTCGGCCACATTCAAAGTGCAGCAAGCACGGTTCGCACGAAGATGCGCCGCAAGGTTTGCTGACCTGTTTACATGCTGAATAACAAAAAAAGAGGAAATATTACTAAGTGCTACTATTTGTAACAGGATATGAGCCAGAATTAAGCGAGAATTGTGGCGAGTGTTCCATGCAATCAACTTCCATTATCACATGCGAGAACCCTCAAAGAGAAACAAATGTGTTGAAGATTGCTTTATCACATTTTAAAATTATAATAAGAGTGCAGACGCTCCTCCATCTGGTTCCTAGTACTAGTATAGTACGTACAATTATGGACTATAGTAGTAGTACTAGTAAACTTTGCGCTTGCCTATTTCGAGAAGTCGAATAATAATAGCACTAGTAGTATAGTGTATGCTTCTGGCAATCTGACACCGAATTAACTGCTGCACGTCCACCGCCTGAGCGAGGGAGAGCTTGCATTAGTCAAAAGTTTCTCCTTGTCTTGCGAGCCACTGCGCGCAAGCTTCTCCCGTCCTGCAACCTTCTCCTCGTTCGGCAAGTTGACAGGACATGGTAAAGTAATGCTAGTCCATGCTGCCTCCTCTCCGGTTAATATGGCTTAATTTCAAACGAGATAAATACACTGTCTGTCACTGTATATTTGTAAAAATACGGTCAGTGGACTTCATAATACGCTCATTGCGCTCAATATATATATTTTCCGGTGTTCATACGGTCACTAGCTCACCCTGACTGAGTATGTGTGTGCATGCACGTGTAGGTTGAGCACTTGAGCATGACCGTGTGTGTTCCGTCGTGTGCTTGGACATGCATGCATTAGGGTGTCGCGTGCATTTTTGCATCCATGTGTACGTGTGACTGTTGCATACACGTAGGGGGAGTACGTGTAGGGGCTACTAAGGAGCAGTCAAATCACACAGTAAGTTAGTCGGAAGAAGCAACCATCATTTCACTCTTGAATGACACGTACGCAATATAAAATGGTTGATATGGAGAGAAAAAGAAAACCACTATATATACACTAGCAGGAGCCTAAGCTACAAGCCTGCTTGCTTAGGTTGCTCTCTTCACAAGCATAGAACGACGGGCCTGATCCCGCAGCTGGGGGAAGGGAACAATGTTTTGCGTAGACGCGGTCGACATCGGCGAGGGAGAAAACCCACAGTCGGTGCATCCCAATCAGGGGTCACCGCGGTATGGGCCGATGCCGCGTCCCAACCGCCCTTCTAGCTACAGCCCGACGTCCCAGGTAGTCCATCTTCCTTTTGGATCCGGCTTGCTCCACTGCCGTAGCTCCATCTCCATGTCAATCTTTCTCTACTTCTACCGGCTTCTACTTGTGATGAGTTTATGTCTCATGAACTAGTGCCAGTACTATTATTCTAATCACACTTCTTCAATATCTTTGCCGTCAGGGATGCTCAGGTCGATTTTAGTGGAACTGCACAAAAGCATCGTATGATCCGAGGGTGCCAGCCGTCTTTCCTTCGACAGGTTCTACCTGGCCAGGAAATTAAATCATGTTTAGGGTTTAGGGTTTAAGTCGTAGTGACCCCATTAGTAGTTTTTCTATCATACACGCTCTCACAACTTTTTTCTTTAATTGTGAAGTAAATATTGGCTATGATCTGTGAATCATTGAGATGCATCAGCATGCGTGTTGGTTTTCCTTTGTATTTGATGGAATGTTGTAACGGGGCTACCTTGGAATAGGAATGAAAATGGAGTGGAAAAGTTTCTATTTTTCCGGAGAAAAAATGGAAACGGAGAGAAACCAACGTTTCGTTTCGTTGGATCGCGCCATCGAGAAAAACCAATGTTTAAAGCACGTCTGTCGTGTTCATGTCTCACCCTCCTCCACGGCTCGACCCCACACGGTCGCTCGGCATAAACCGAGTAGTATACCATAACTTTCTCGCCTGCTTGTCGATGGATCGTGCCATGGAGTACTAGCACTACTGGAAGAGATTGACGAGTTGGGGGAGGACAGCTAGCTATAGCACGGACTCCCAAGAACTTACTACTGGAAGAGATCGCGCATGTTGTAGCCGGCTATTGTGACCTTTGAACGCGGAGCAGCCGCGTGCACCCAGAAGCAGCGCGGGCGGCGCTCTCTCGGCCGGCGCGCCGCTTCAATGCCGGCGCCAGTGAGAGGTCGCGTCCACTCTGGCCGGGCATGAATGCGGCACTGACCGTTTTGGGCGGGAAGCACGCGCGGGTGATGAAGAGGGTTCGGGTTGGTCAGGACCGGCCGTGGCAGCGGTCCGGACATGCGCAAACAAGAAATGTTGTACGTTAATATTGCTGCGTATATAATTAACAACATAAATAATGTGCCAGTTGGACAAATATGATTGGAGATGGAGATGGAAATGGAATTTTACGTAAACATGGATATGCATGTCTATGTCTATGTGTGTGTGCGCGACGACTCTCGCGACCTGGAAGCAGGGGCGTGTTTTTGATCGAGTTTTCTTTCTTGGTACGTTAGAAAATCAGTTTGTCTAATTCACATCTAGATGTTATTTAAGGATATCACATCTAAGCTCCCACAAGTATATAATGTAGCAACAAGAAACAAAAAAAACTAGGAAAAGACCACAAGCAGAGTGGACATCAACTTATATGTGACATAACTATGTCACATCTAGATGTGTCCTAGACAGACCCTTAAAAAATTGTCCGCCAGTTTTCGTTTCTTTTTTCCGGGAACGCGCGTATTCTATTTAAAACCACTGCTATGAAGAGATTTTTTTACTCCATTATAGCCTCTTGTTTGATAGAGTTTCTCGCATCTCGCTCTCACCCTCTCCATATCAAAACAAGATGACAGTGTCCACTCTATCTCTCTCCTCACCGGTGGTCACAGATCCGGCCGCTGCGGGAGGTGAGGAGGTGCAGCCTTGACGTTGTCGCGGTCGGCGATGGAGGAAGCCGATGCGCACCGTCCTCTCGGAGCCGGCGCTGGCGCGGAGGAAGTTCCTCTGTTCCCTTGTTCGCTGCTGTCGTGTGGGCAGATCCCGCCCGCCCGCCTAAACGACATCTCGCCCACATGAGGTATAACTTCTTGTACTGGTCCAGCTCCCCAGGTCGCTGCGTGCGGGTTTTCTTCTATGCGACTACTCCCCAGCTCCCCATGCATAGTAGCTAGGGTCCGTCTGCTGGTCCAACATCACCTACTAGTACTATTATAGAGGAAATGCCACTCGAAAAGATGTCCTGATTTATGCCTCGGTGGAGGTATACATGTTGTTTTGACAAAAAGTACATGGCGGTTGTGCGGTCATTGTCCATATGGTGGTAGTACTATCACTGGTTAAATGAAGAAATGCTTTTTTTCTCGGGTATCCTGGTTTAGTTCCCATCAAGATAATTATGATGCTTCTGTTTGTTGGTGTACTTTTCATTAATTCTTATTGACAATTGAGATGTCGTAGCTAACCCTTTTTTATATTTTTGGAAACAGCGATGCGTGTCTCCATACCCGGGCATGTCTTCCTCAATTTTAGTGGAACTGCACAAAATTGGATGGCCATTGTTGTTCCGCCTCACTGTCCTCTGCCACGTGGTTCTTCCTTCCTCGAGCTTGATTACTGAGAAGAAACAGACCACAGTGAGGAATTGTCGAACTTCTTAGGTGCATCACCCAAACTTGATGCCAAATGGATGATGCATCACCACGATGACCTATCTATGCTCATGGTTGCGCCTCATGGTTGCGTCGGCTGGTAAAGTTGATCGATTTTCGACGAAAAACAAGTTGTCTTCCATCAGTGCTCTTTGCTTGTTATGCACAAAGATGATATCCTTCGTCAGTTCACCTTGGTTGCGTTGGAGACGCGGTCGTCTTTCACGTTGATGCAATTTTATCACGCAATTGGCTATGAACCAAATGTTTCCTCAAAGAAGGATCGACGTTGGTACTAAGAGCATAAGTATTGTATTGATTTCTAAGCGTTCTCATAACTTTGTCTCCAGCTCCCTTGTAATTTTATTTGTCCAGCTATTAACTTTGATTTAAAAAATGGTGTGGACCAAAAACCCGGATGGACGTAGTAGCCCTCCATTTTTATTTACTCCGCATATTAGATTTGACTAAAGTCAAACTTTGTAATACTCTCAAACCTTTCCGATAATTGAAATTAAATTTCTTTATTTGTACACACTCTCACACGTTTCCGATAATTTGGCACATGTGTGGTTGTTCACTTAAGGGAGGGTAGTGTACCACACGTGAAGGACAGGAAGTGCGACCAGGACGCGTGGGCGTGGACCGTTAGTTCATCGGAAGTAGTACTAGTTTTCTTCACTGTACATTAAATCAAGAGTTTTGTTTTGTACTTACACAATTTAAAACGATTGTTATGGAGAGAATAAGAAAACCACTCCACTATATTTTAGTCGTATACACGAGAGTACTATATGGACGCAGCTTCATTGACTTAGTGCACCTGCCTTTGGATTTACAACAGGTGGGCCCAAAATGTGGTTGGCTCACCTGTCATACAGCCAAAAGCAGGTGCAGTGAAGGCACCGGAGCTCAGTCCGTGCTACAGTAGTATATATATAAGCGGGAGCCTCAGTGCTTGTTCGCTAGGGTTTGCACTCTCCACACGCTCGCCGCACTACAAATATATTACACGTGGAGGCTCAGTGTTCACTTGCTAGGGTTTGCTATATTCACAGTCTCTCACCCTCTCTTCACCAGATCTAAACAAGACTGCGTTGGCCTCTTGTCTCTCTCTCACCCCTCACAGCTGGTGAAGGAGGCGTTCGTATCCCGTCGCACCGGGAAGGGGAGGAGGTGCAGCGTTCACTCTATCGCCTTCAGCGAGGGAGGCAATCCACTGCCGGCTGCGCTGTTCTCTTTCACCCAGCGCCTATGCGGGAGGGCCACCGACCCCTTCTTCCTCGCTGTCGTACGTAGTGTGGGCAGATCCGCCCTCCCGCCACACGCCTTGCCACATCCCGACGACCCTAAGGTATAAGTTTCTTTGAAACCGTCGTTGCTCTAGCTGCATGTGGATCTTTTTCGATCTGTAGTCGAATCTAGGTCTTGGTTCAAAGAGGAAAGAAGGGTGCGGTGGGATGGAGCAAGAATCTAGGACGTGGTTCAATGAGGAAAGGAGGGGCGGAAAGTAGTATAGACTGGCTATCCAGCCGCTTTGTAGGTCGAAAAGGTAAAAAGGGGGTAATCCAGTACACACATCTGTAAGGAACCGATCTCTTTGTTGAAAAGGGAAAGAAACTGGGGGGTCGGGTAGTTTGTGCACGACTAGATTTGCTGCCCTCACATAGGAAGAAGGTTCAAAGAGAACTGAAAGATCGTGGATGTCGCCTAGAGGGGGGGGGGGTGAATAGGCGTTTTAAAATAATTACGGTTTAGGCTTGAACAAATGCGGAATAAACCTAGCGGTTAATTTGCCAAGCACAAAACCTAAAACAACTAGGCTCACCTATGTGCACCAACAACTTATGCTAAGAAAGATAAGCAACTATGTGATAGCAAGATATATGACAAGAAACAATATGGCTATCACAAAGTAAAGTGCATAAGTAAAGGGCTCGGGTAAGAGATAGCCGAGGCACGAGGAGACGACGATGTATCCCGAAGTTCACACCCTTGCGGATGCTAATCTCCGTTTGGAGCGGTGTGGAGGCACAATGCTCCCCAAGAAGCCACTAGGGCCACCGTAATCTCCTCACGCTCTCGCACAATGCAAGATGACGTGATTCCACTAAGGGACCCTTGAGGGCGGTCACCGAACCCGTACAAATGGCAACCCTTGGGGGCGGTCACCGAACCCGTACACTTTGGCAACCCTTAGGGGCGGCCACCGAAACCCGTCAAATTGCTCGGGGCGATCTCCACAACCTAATTGGAGACCTCGACGGTTGCCCGGAGCTTTACACCACAATGATTGAGCTCCGAACACCAACAACCGTCTAGGGCGCCCAAGCACCCAAGAGGAACAAGCTCAAGGGTACCAAGCACCCAAGAGTAATAAGCTTCTCAACTTGTAACTTCCACGTATCACCGTGGAGAACTCAAACCGATGCACCAAATGCAATGGCAAGGGCACACGGAGTGCCCAAGTCCTTCTCTCTCAAATCCCACCGAAGCAACTAATGCTAGGGAGGAAAATGAGGGGAAGAACAAGAAAGAGAACACCAAGAACTCCAAGATCTAGATCCAAGGGGTTCCCCTCACATAGAGGAGAAAGTGATTGGTGGAAATGTGGATCTAGATCTCCTCTCTCTTTTCCCTCAAAAACTAGCAAGAAACCATGGAGGGATTGAGAGTTAGCAAGATCGAAGAAGGTCAACAATGGGGGAAGAACACGAGCTTAAAGGATAAGATTCATTGGGGAAGAAGACCCCCTTTTATAGGAGGGGGAAATACATCCGTTGTGTGCTCAGCCCGCACACGAGCGGTACTACCGCTCAGGCAGAAGAAACAGGGAAAAGGAGCAACAAAACATGAACCTTGGGGCGGTAGTACCGCAGGAGACAGCGGTACTACCGCTGGGTTAAGCGGTACTACCGCTCCCTTCGGCGGTACTACCGCGCAGAACGAAGGGGAAAGGGAAAGAGGGAACTAGGCGGTACAATCGCGGAGGAAGGGCGGTACTGCCGCTAAGGGGCGGTACTGCCACAACGAGGTACCGCACAATCCGACATAGAAAAAGACCCCTCGAAACGACGCGGTAGGGACCTGGTAAGCCAACGGTAGTACTGCTGCGGAGTCACTGCCGGTACTACCGCTGCGGAGCGGTACTACCACTTGTGACTCCTCAGCGGTACTACCGCTGGGTACCACGGTACTACTGCTGGGACCCTGACAAAAACCACACTCAAGAAAACCAGAACTGCCATAACTTCTGCATATGAGCTCCGAATTGAGCAAACTCAAGCTTGTTGGAAACAAGACGATGAGTAGCATCAAAACAGCGACTCGTAATAGTAAGAAGAGGCAGGGGAGGTATGCCAACAAAAAGAGGAGAGAAACCTCCAACCGAGAAGAACCGGCAAAACCTCCAACATCAAAAACATCATAGAAGATGCATGCGAACTCCGTTTTCGATGAACTCAAGCTTGTCAACAAGATGACCGAAAGCTCTAAGACTCACAAAGAGAACCAAACAAGAACCAAGAAAGATGATGCAGGGATGCAATGGTTTGAGCTCTCAACAAACGATATGATCAAGCTACTCATCGAGAGCCCCCCTTGATAGTATGGCAATCGATCCTATAACCTGGTCTCCCAACCACCAACATGAGATCGGTAAAATAGAAAACCTATCAAGGGCAAACCTTTGCCTTGCACATGGTCCACTTGAGCTAGATGATGACGATCTTGACTCCCTCAAGTTCGACCACCTTTCTTGATTGTGTTGGCTCAATGAAGACTAGTTGATTGCTCCCCCATACTCCACTATGGGTGAGCCTTTCTTCCGCACATCTTCACAAGTCCATTGTCACCACAAAGGACAGCAAGCTTCAAGCATTTGATCTCTTCGTGATGCTACACTTGAACTTGCACACCGCAACCTTTCTTGATTGTGTTGACTCGATGAAGACTAGTTGATTGATCCCCCATACTCTACTATGGGTGAGCTACTCTTCCGCACATCTTCACAGGTCCATTGTCACCACAAAGGACAGCAAGCTTCAAGCATTTGATCTCTTCGTGGTGCTCCACTTGAACTTGCACACCGCAACCTAACCACACAAAGAACCCTCAAGAAGACCATGGGTTAGTACACAAAGCGTAATTGACAATGCTTACCATACCATGGGATCACTTGACCCCTCTCGGTACATCTTCTATGCTTTGTGGGTTCATCAACTTGATTCACTCTTTAACTTAGTCTTGATCAACCTCTCACAAGACCAATCTTTAGGTAATTCCTTGAATAGCACCTTGGTCGACACAAACTCTCCTTAAAACCAACACATGTACTCCAAGAAAAGCCTACGGACAAAACCTTCAAATATAACTCAAGGCAACCATTAGTCCATAGAGATTGTCATCAATTACCAAAACCAAACATGGGGGCACCACATGTTCTTTCAAGAACAAATATGGGACCAGCGCATATATGCTGCTTGGCTACATACTCTACATCACCCATTTATACGTGTGGACGCATATGGTGCTGGCATGTCCCATGCAGCTATTTTGCTGTTGTTAATCTCGGAATTAACTACTGAGCTGTTTTAAAAGAATTTCTCTGTTAATATGAATCAATGCAACCGTTTTAGAAATGCTACTATCCTATACTTTGTTTTCCATCAAGATAAGGTAGATGCTTCTTTTGGTGGCCGCATGTTTAATCCTCCTTTATTGGCCAGTAATTGTTTTCTTTTTGCCTCTTAAAATAGGGATATCTATTCAACTTGTTGCTATAGAAAACTTAAATGTCACACCGGCAACTTTGCTTGATTTCAGTGCAACTGCACAAAACTTGATTGGATTTCCTATTCGTGTTGGTAGATTCGTATTTTATGTTGGTCGCCTCATGAAAGGTCAGTACAGGCCTTCATCCACATGATTGTGCAGTGTGCTTTGAGATGTTGTGCTACTTGTATTGGTACTGTTTTAAATAAATGATGAATTGAAGCTATTGTATTGCTGTCTTTTCCCATTAAGTAGTGAACAAAAATGGGACCAACCCAGACATGATGCTTGTTGCTTTGTTACAACAAATTCAGGATCACCCCCTTTATAAGCCAGTAATTGATGCCACTCTCAGAATTAACTACTGAATCTTATTTCAAAACTACAACACTTGACAGGGATTGGCAGGATTACCATTTGTGTGGCCGCATGTTTCATCCTCCTTTATTAGCCAGTAATTGATTCCTTTTTTGCCTCTGTTTATACAGGGATATCTATTCAACTTGTTGCTATTGTGACATTTTGCTTCGCTACGTGAAACACTTTGCTTGATTTCAGTGCAACTGCACAAAACGAGATTGGATTTCCTATTCGTGTTGGCAGATTCGTACGTGATCTTGTGTGCGTCATGATAGGTTGGTACTTGCCTTCATCCACATGATCGTGCAGTGTGTTTTGAGATGTTGTGCTACTTGTATTGGTACTGTTTTAAATAAATGATGAATTGAAGCTATTGTATTGCTGTCTTTTCCCATTAAGTAGTGAACAAAAATGGGACCAACCCAGACATGATGATTGTTGCTTTGTTACAACAAATTCAGCATCACCCCCTTTATAAGCCAGTAATTGACGCCACTCTCAGAATTAACTACTAAATCTTATTTCAAAACTACAACACTTGTTAGGGATTGGCGGGATTACCATTTTTGTGGCCGCATGTTTCATCCTCCTTTATTAGCCAGTAATTAATTCCTTTTTTGCCTCTGTTTATACAGGGATATCTATTCAACTTGTTGCTATTGCGACATCTTGCTTCGCTACGCGAAACACTTTGCTTGATTTTAGTGCAACTGCACAAAACGAGATTGGATTTCCTATTCGTGTTGGCAGATTCGTATTTTATCGTTGTCGGTCTCATGAAAGGTCAATACAGGCCTTCATCCACATGATTGTGCAGTGTGCTTTGAGATGTTGTGCTACTTGTATTGGTACTGTTTTAAATAAATGTTGAATTGAAGCTATTGTATTGCTGTCTTTTCCCATTAAGTAGTGAACAAAAATGGAACCAACCCAGACATGATGCTTGTTGCTTTGTTACAACAAACTCTGCATCACCCCTTTATAAGTAGATGGAAGCACATACTGTTGTTGCGCCCACTCTACCCTGTAACTGTTTATGATTTTCGTTAATCTAATGCTGCTGGTAAAATTAAGCAATGCCACTCTCAGAATTAATTAACTACTGAATCTTAGTTCAAAACTGCAGCACTTGTTAGGGATTGGCGGGATTGCCATTTTTGTGGCCGCATGTTTCATCCTCTTTTATTGGCTAGTAATTGATTCCTTTTTCGCCTATGTTAAAACAGGGATATATTTTCAACTTGTTGCTATTGCGACATTTTGCTTTGCTTAATTTTGGTGGAACTGCACAAAATGAGACCGGATTTCCATATATTTGTTGAGATCTCTTTGAGATCTTCCTCATGAGTTGTTTCAAATCTTGGTCTTGAATGGTCAGTACCGACCTTCCTCTGAATTAACTATTGAATCTTAGTTCAAAACTGCAAACACTTGTTAGGGATCGGCGGGAGTACCATTTCTGTTAGGGATCGGCCGGAGTACATGTTTAAGAAATGTATTGTTCAGATAATGTCTCCGTTATTATATATCAGTTACAGACTTACGGTGTTTTACAAATGGTACTATCCTGCTTTGTAGTTCTTTCTACATGTTTAACCAAGGTATTGTTAAGATAATGTCTCTGTTAAAATGAATCAGTCGCATTGTTTTAGGAATGATACTTTTCTGCTTTTTCATTCTTTATACATCTTGAAACAAGGCATTGTTAAGATAATGTCTTAGTTAATATGAATGAATAACACTGATTGAGAATTGCTACACTCCTGCTTTGTTTCCCATTAAGATAAGGTAGATCAGTAGATGTTTTTATTCTAGGTGTACAAGTCATCAACCATTATTTCTCAGTAATTGTCTCCCTTATACCTTTTGTTGCTTACAGGGATATCAAAATTAAAGCTCGGTTTTATTCGGACTTCGATTTTAGTTCAACTGCACAAAAGGAACCAATGTGTCCAAGGCAAACTGCTGCATTACTGGGTCCAGTTGGTCGTTCCACTTTGTAGAAAGAAGCAGTCATTGTTTATGCTACATGATAGAAGGAATGACCGAGAAGCTTTACAGAGTATTAGGCCTTCCACTATGTAGGCCAAAAGAGGTGCCAATTTCACCTTAGTTTGGCACCGAATCCCTCCATTGCTACAGTCGGTGCCATAAATATTAGACACCGGTGACATGACTAGTCTGTAGAGACCATTGGCAATTTAACAACACAGGGAGTGCCCTGGGCAAGAAGTGCCCAAACAAGTACAAGAAGTGACAGGACTCCACGATCATAGGCATTACATATTTTGAATGGGAAAAGCTTGTCAAAGTTTAATCATTGATGTTAGCAAGAAGCGACAGGACTCCATGATCATAGGCATTACATATTTTGAATGGGAAAAGCTTGTCAAAGTTTAAGCATTGATGTTAGCAAGAAGACATTAGTTTAATATATATTGGAATTGGAAATCCTTGTCAAAATTTGGTCATTGATGTTAGCCAGAAGACATGCATTTGATATTTTTGAGTGGGACACCCTTGCTGTGAGCAGCGTCGAGTGTTTTTCCCTATTCATGTGTTCAGTTTAGAAGTAAATAGTTACTCTGCCGAGATATTCCTGTGTTAAGAGTTTGTTCCGAATATTGTCTATGTAATGCCAGGCCTTGTTTTTGATTGCAAAGTTGAGCTTGGAATGTTGTGGCATGCGGTATCACGAGTTGTTCACCGTGCCTCCTGAGAATAATGCTTCGTATTGTTTTGCATGTCGATCTAATGCCAGTGATTTTCTTGTTAAGAGGATCATCCTCTTCTGTTGTTTCCGTCCTTAAGAAGTTCATCGTCTGATGTTTCATTCATAGCCTATACGACAAGTCGGGTAGGTTAGACATGAAACCATATGATCTTCCGACCAACTCATGATATTAGGCCGTGATTGGATTGTCGTTTTCCAACCAAAACCGCTTGTAAGACTGACGCTTGTAAATTAAAGCAGATGGTCTCAGGCAAAGGCGCTTGGTTGGTCGATTTCGACTAGTAAAATATCGGAAGTACTTGACACACGATAAAAACGCTGAACGACACTCGGACGATTGCTAATCCAGCCGTTAGCTGTTGTTTCAGCCTTCCCATGGATGGCATGATACGCAGGTCGTGCATGTATCGTCTGGTAATGTCGTCCATATAGCAGTGCTCGTAAAATATACACTGGTCTCTCAAATTACATGCGTAACCCGCCGGTTTTACTAGTACAGACCTCGGGCCCTCGGTTTCATTACGCATGTATTTTACGCATTGTTTTCAATGACGAGTAAATTACACTTGTATGTTAATACATGTTTGAAATAAACCAGAGCTCCCAAGCGCGGCCTTACCGTTTCATGCCATCTTAGTTTCTCGAAGGTGCTCATAGGTGTCCGATGATCCTGGCTTCCTGAATGAGTAGCGGGCACTGTATCAGACCATCTGTAGGGCCCGCGAGGCCCTCTCCATTGTCCTTCGAGTTGTTGCACTCGCCGTGGCGCCGAGCATTGTTAACATCGTCAACGAACATGAGGATTCAGGAGATGACTTTATTTTGACTGGATGACACTAGGGGCCCACTAGGGCCATAGCCGTATGTACGCAAGTGCCTCCTTATTATGTACAACTATATTTTTTTGCTTTCTCCTGGTTTCTTGACATCACGGTCCCACACCATTGTCAACCTATGTAGTCAATATAAACGAGATAATTGCACAAGGTGCAGCCGATAGCTGGGACCAAGTAGCTCTAGCAGTATTTGTGTTTTTGAGGCATGAGCACTGCAGAGTTTTTCTTGGCGATGATTTTGTTGTTGTTCAGAGGAGAGCAGGGTATTAACTGGGCGGGCTGTGGCCCGTCTAGCCGAGGCCAGATATCCAGCCCAGATACTAATTTTTTCAAGATGAAAATGGCTAGCCCAGCTATACGTCTTTTTGAGGAATACCCAGGCAAGGTCAACTTGTTATTCTCCGCCCCGCTGGGCTGCAAATCTTTCCTAGGAGGGATGCATTAGGCTTAACAGGAAAATGGGCTTTAAAAAATAATAAATGGGATGTAATTATAAAAACTGGGCAGTAACTATAAAAAATGCACCAAACACGAAATTAGTTTATATAATATTATTTATGGGTTTTGAAAATCTTAAATTTTCATTGTTGCGCGCGCAATGTTTCGTTGGATTTTTACGTAATACAAATTTATATTTAATCTGACTAGAAATTTCTGGATAAAAATATTTCGGAGCCCATCAAAATGTGGGAAATTTTACTGAATTCTGTCTTCAACGGTTGGTTGAAATTATTAATCATTATCCTAGCTAGAAAATGGGATATCTTTTAACAAACTGTAAATGGGTTGTTGTAAATTCCATTAGAATTCCAAAATGGGCTGTACATTCTTACAAAACGCAAATGGGCTATAAGTTCTCTGCCACACACTTGTGGGCCTACTAAGTGACGCGTCCCCTAAAAAATAAGTTGACGCGTATGCAAGGCTTTGCCAACTTATTATAGTCAACACAAGGTTCTAGCAGCAGTGGCCGTTGGATGTCTATCCAACGGATGTCGTGCTTCTTCTTCAATCTCGGATATTCTTAGCTTCGGCCGCCCAAAAAATGGTTCCTCCCCTAGAGATCTGGGGCGCACCGTTTCAGAGGCTGACCGGTGGGCCTACTAAGTTGGAGCGTACCAAAGGCTTTGTGAACTTAGTCAATAATAAACGTTTCTAGCTTCAGTGACCGTACGATGTCCATCAAACGGCCGTAGTGCTTCTTCAACCTCCGGTCTTCTTGGTCCAGCCGCCCAAAGCAGCGCCGGTCAAGGCGCCTGCTCCTGCCTCCTGTGGCCGACTGTGCTGCCGCGGAGGCCTCACCGCCCCCATACTACTCCCACCGCTGGCCAGGCCATCCCTCCACTCAACCACACCCCCTGTTATTCTGCGGCGACGGCAGCCTCACACCGCAGCCGAACCAGTGAACCCTCGTACTCCTCTCTGCGCGGGCTCCCACTGCTGCGTCTTCCCCGGCTCCGCGTCGTCCCCTTCCTAGGCCTCGCCATCGTCTAGACCAATGCCCTGGTGCTCTCGGCGCGGCGTGGTCAACGTGGTCAACGACGGACTTCCATCGGAAGAGTACTGTACGTGGAGAGGCTGACAGCTGGGTCCAGGCAGCCGCAAGGAAGTGCCTCCTTATTACGCGCAAAATAATTATTCCTCCACCTTACAGCAGGGACCCACTGGACGGGCCACCTTACTTCGCGAAAAAAACGTTTCCCCTGACTGCTCGGACCCACCAGACGGGCCAGCGTATTTCATGAAAAAAACATTCCCCCTGCTGTCAGCTCGGACCCACCGGAAGTGCCTCCTTATTACGCACAAAAAATTGAATACTCCCCCTGCTAGCTGGGACCCACCATGGTGGGAGGCTGACTTGTGGGCCTACTAAGTTGACTGGGATGGGGGCCATTGTCAACTTTAGTCAATATGAACGATTCTAGCTCCAGTGACCATATGATGTCCATCCAATGGCCGTCGTGCTTCTTCAACCTTTGGTCTTCTTGCTCCAGCCGCCCAAAGCAGCGCCGGTCGTGCCGCATGCTCCTGCCTCCCATGGTCGGCTGTGCTGCCGCGGAGGCCTCACCGCCCCCTACTATTCCCACCGCTGCCAGGCCCTGCGGTGACGGCAGCCTCACACTGCAGCCGAACCAGTGAACCCTCATAATGTTGGGTAACGTAGTAATTTCAAAATTTTCCTACGCACACGCAAGATCATGGTGATGCATAGCAACGCGATGGGAGAGTGTTGTCTACGTACCCTCATAGACCGTTCGCGGAAGCGTTATATCAACACGGTTGATGTAGTCATACGTCGTCACGTCTGACCGATCCAAGTACCGAAAGCACGGCACCTTCGAGTTCTGCACACGTTCGGCTCGGTGACGTCCTTGCCTTCTCGATCCAGCAAGAGGGGCAAAGTAGTAGATGAGTTCCAGCAGCACGACGGTGTGGTGACGGTGTTGGTGAAGAACAAATCTCTGCAGGGCTTCGCCTAAGCTCTACGAAAACTATGATGGAGGATAAACTAGAGGGGACGGGGTTGCCGGCACACGGCTTGGTGTTTCTTGATGTGTCTTTGGTGCTAGCCCTACCCCTCTATTTATATGTTGAGCCCTGGGGTCGAAACTTGGAGTAAAAGCCTCCTCAAAGTCGGTTTCACCCAAAAGGCAAGAGTCCTTCTCGGACTCCAGGGCTAGACGCCAGGGTTCCCAACGTCTACCCCCTAGACGCCAGGGTTCCTGGCGTCTAGCCTCTGGTCTCCGCAAAACTTCCTTTCGCACTTTCCAAAAGCCTCGTGGACTTTCCCCTTTGGCCCAGATAAAGTGTTCTCGTGCCCAAACATTTCGGAAAACATCCATAACTCCTTCCAGTGAATTCCGGAACCCTTCCGGAGATCAAACACTACTATCCCATATATCAAACTTTATCTCCGGACCATTCCGGAGTTCCTTGTCATGTCCATGATCTCATCTCGGACTTTGAACAACATTCGGTCATCAACATACATAACTCATATAGTACTATATCGTCAACGAACGTTAAGCGTGCGGACCCTACGGGTTCGAGAACTATGTAGACATGACCGAGACACCTCTCTGGTCAATAACCAATGGCGGGACCTGGATGCCCATATTGGCTCCTACATATTCTATGAAGATCTTTATCGGTCAGAACGCATAACAACATACGTTGTTCCCTTTGTCATCGGTATGTTACTTGCCCGAGATTCGATCGTCGGTATCTCAATACCTAGTTCAATCTCATTACCGGCAAGTCTCTTTACTCATTCTGTAATACATCATCCTGCAACTAACTTATTAGTTGCAATGCTTGCAAGGCTTGAGTGATGTGTATTACCGAGAGGGCCCAGAGATACCTCTCCGACAATCAGAGTGACAAATCCTAATCTCGAAATATGCCAACCCAACAAGTACCTTCGGAGACACCTGTAGAGCACCTTTATAATCACTCAGTTACATTGTGACGTTTGGTAGCACACAAAGTGTTCCTCTGGTAAACGGGAGTTGCATAATCTCATAGTCATAAGAACATGTATAAGTTATGAAGAAAGCAATAGCAATAAACTAAACGATCAAGTTCTAGGCTAACGGAATGGGTCAAGTCAATCACATCATTCTCCTAATGATGTGATCCCATTAATCAAATGACAACTCATGTCTATGGTTAGGAAACATAACCATCTTTGATCAACGAGCTAGTCAAGTAGAGGCATACTAGTGACACTCTATTTTGTCTATGTATTCACACATGTATTATGTTTCCGGTTAATACAATTCTAGCATGAATAATAAACATTTATCATGATATAAGGAAATAAATAATATCTTTATTATTGCCTCTAGGGCATATTTCCTTCAGTCTCCCACTTGCACTAGAGTCAATAATCTAGATTACACAGTAATGATTCTAACACCGATGGAGCCTTGGTGCTGATCATGTTTTGCTCATGGAAGAGGCTTAGTCAGCGAGTCTGCAACATTCAGATCCGTATGTATCTTGCAAATTTCTATGTCTCCCACTTGGACTAAATCCCGAATGGAATGGAAGCGTCTCTTGATGTGTTTGGTTCTCTTGTGAAATCTGGATTCCTTCGCCAAGGCAATTGCACCAGTATTGTCACAAAAGATTTTCATTGGACCCGATGCACTAGGTATGACACCTAGATCGGATATGAACTCCTTCATCCAGACTCCTTCATTTGCTGCTTACGAAGCAGCTATGTACTCCGCTTCACATGTAGATCCCGCCAAGACGCTTTGTTTAGAACTGCACCAATTGATAGCTCCACCGTTCAGTAAAAACACGTATCCGGTTTGCGATTTAGAATCATCTGGATCAGTGTCAAAGCTTGCATCAACGTAACCATTTACGATGAGCTCTTTGTCACATCCATATATGAGAAACATATCCTTAGTCATTTTCAGGTATTTCAGGATGTTCTTGACCGCTGTCCAGTGATCCACTCCTGGATTACTTTGGTACCTCCCTGCTAGACTTATAGCAAGGCACACATCAGGTCTGGTACACAGCATTGCATACATGATAGAGCCTATGGCTGAAGCATGGGGAACATCTTTCATTTTCTCTCTATCTTCTGCGGTGGTCGGACATTGAGTCTTACTCAACTTCACACCTTGTAACATAGGCAAGAACCCTTTCTTTGCTTGATCCATTTTGAACTTCTTTAAAACCTTGTCAAGCTATGTGCTTTGTGAAAGTCCAATTAAGCGTCTTGATCTATCTCTATAGATCTTAATGCCCAATATGTAAGCAGCTTCACCGAGGTCCTTCATTGAAAAACTCTTATTCAAGTATCCCTTTATGCTATCCAGAAATTCTATATCATTTCCAATCAATAATATGTCATCCACATATAATATAAGAAATGCTACAGAGCACCCACTCACTTTCTTGTAAATACAGGCTTCTCCAAAAGTCTGTACAAAACCAAATGCTTTGATCACACTATCAAAGCGTTTATTCCAACTCTGAGAGGCTTGCACCAGTCCATAAATGGATCGCTGGAGCTTGCACACTTTGTTAGCTCCCTTTGGATCGACAAAACCTTCTGGTTGCATCATATACAACTCTTCTTCCAGAAATCCATTCAGGGATGCAGTTTTGACATCCATTTGCCAAATTTCATAATCATAAAATGCGGCAATTGCTAACATGATTCGGACAGACTTAAGCATCGCTACGGGTGAGAAGGTCTCATCGTAGTCAATCCCTTGAACTTGTCGAAAACCTTTTGCAACAAGTCGAGCTTTGTAGACAGTAACATTACCGTCAGCGTCAGTCTTCTTCTTGAAGATCCATTTATTCTCAATTGCTTGCCGATCAATGGGCAAGTCAACCAAAGTCCACACTTTGTTCTCATACATGGATCCCATCTCAGATTTCATGGCTTCTAGCCATTTTGCGGAATCTGGGCTCACCATCGCTTCTTCATAGTTCGTAGGTTCATCATGATCTAGTAGCATCACTTCCAGAACAGGATTACCATACCACTCTGGTGCGGATCTTACTCTGGTTGATCTATGAGGTTCAGTAGTAACTTGATCTGAAGTTTCATGATGATTATCATTAGCTTCATCACTAATTGGTGTAGGTGTCACAGAAACCGGTTTCTATGATGTACTACTTTCCAATAAGGGAGCAGGTACAGTTACCACATCAAGTTCTACTTTTCTCCCACTCACTTCTTTCGAGAGAAACTCCTTCTCTAGAAAAACTCCGAATTTAGCAACAAAAGTCTTGCCTTCGAATCTGTGATAGAAGGTGTACCCAACAGTCTCCTTTGGGTATCCTATGAAGACACATTTCTCCGATTTGGGTTCGAGCTTATCAGGTTGAAGCTTTTTCACATAAGCATCGCAGCCCCAAACTTTCAGAAACGACAACTTTGGTTTCTTGCCAAACCATAGTTCATAAGGCGTCGTCTCAACGGATTTCGATGGTGTCCTATTTAATGTGAATGCAGCCGTCTCTAAAGCATAACCCCAAAATGATAACGGTAAATCAGTAAGAGACATCATAGATCGCACCATATCTAATAAAGTATGATTACGACGTTCGGACACACCATTACGCTGTGGTGTTCTGGGTGGCGTGAGTTGTGAAACTATTCCGCATTGTTTCAAATGTAGACCAAACTCGTAACTCAAATATTCTCCTCCACGATCAGATCGTAGAAACTTTATTTTCTTGTTATGATGATTTTCAACTTCACTCTAAAATTCTTTGAAGTTTTCAAATGTTTCAGACTTATGTTTCATTAAGTAGATATACCCATATCTTCTTAAATCATCTGTGAAGGTGAGAAAATAACGATATCCGCCACGAGCCTCGACATTCATTGGACCACATACATCTGTATGTATGATTTCCAAAAAATCCGTTGCTCTCTCCGTAGTACCAGAGAACGGAGTTTTAGTCATCTTACCCATGAGGCACGGTTCGCAAGTACCAAGTGATTCATAATCAAGTGGTTCCAAAAGTCCATCAGTATGGAGTTTCTTCATGCGCTTTACACCGATATGACCTAAACGGCAGTGCCACAAATAAGTTGCACTATCATTATCAACTCTGCATCTTTTGATTTCAACATTATGAATATGTGTATCACTACTATCGACATTCATCAAAAATAGACCACTCTTCAAGGGTGCATGACCATAAAAGATATTACATATATAAATAGAACAACCATTATTCTCTGATTTAAATGAATAACCGTCTCGGATCAAACAAGATCCAGATATAATGTTCATGCTCAACACTGGCACCAAATAACAATTATTTAGGTCTAATACTAATCCCGAAGGTAGCTGTAGAGGTAGCGTGTTGACCACGATCACATCGACTTTGGAACCATTTCCCACGCGCATCGTCACCTCGTCCTTAGCCAATCTTCGCTTAATCCATAGCCCCTGTTTCGAGTTGCAAATGTTAGCAACAGAACCAGTATCAAATACCCAGGTGCTACTGCAAGCATTAGTAAGGTATACATCAATAACATGTATATCACATATACCTTTGTTCACTTTGCCATCCTTCTTATCCACCAAATACTTGGGGCAGTTTCGCTTACAGTGACCAGTCTGCTTGCAGTAGAAGCACTCAGTCTCAGGCTTAGGTCCAGACTTGGGTTTCTTCTCCTGAGCAGCAACTTGTTTGTTGTTCTTCTTGAAGTTCCCTTTCTTCTTCCCTTTGCCCTTTTTCTTGAAACTGGTGGTCTTATTGACCATCAACACTTGATGCTCCTTCTTGATTTCTACCTCCGTGGCTTTTAGCATTGTGAAGAGCTCAGGAATAGTTTTATTCATCCCTTGCATATTATAGTTCATCACGAAGCTTTTGTAGCTTGGTGGCAGTGATTGAAGAACTCTGTCAATGACACTATCAACAGGAAGATTAACCCCCAGTTGAGTCAAGTGATTATGATACCCAGACATTTTTAGTATATGTTCACTGACAGAACTATTCTCCTCCATCTTGCAGCTATAGAACTTATTGGAGACTTCATATCTCTCAATCCGGGCATTTGCTTGAAATATTAACTTCAACTCCTGGAACATCTCATATGCTCCCTGACATTCAAAACATCGTTGAAGACCCGGTTCTAAGCCGTAAAGCATGGCACACTGAACTATCAAGTAGTCATCAACTTTGCTCTGCCAGACGTTCATAACATCTGGTGTTGCTCCTGCAGCAGGCTTGGCACTTAGCGGTGCTTCCAGGACGTAATTCTTCTGTGCAGCAATGAGGATAATCCTCAAGTTATGGACCCAGTCCGTGTAATTGCTACCATCATCTTTCAACTTTGCTTTCTCAAGGAACGCATTAAAATTCAATGGAACAACAGCACGAGCCATCTATCTACAATCAAACATAGACAAGCAAGATACTATCAGGTACTAAGTTCATGATAAATTTAAGTTCAATTAATCATATTACTTAAGAACTCCCACTTAGAAAGATATCCCTCTAATCCTCTAAGTGATCACGTGATCCAAATCAACTAAACCATGTCCGATCATCACGTGAGATGTAGTAGTATCAATGGTGAACATCAATATGTTGATCATATCTACTATATTATTCACGCTCGACCTTTCGGTCTCCATGTTCCGAGACCATATCTGTTATATGCTAGGCTCGTCAAGTTAAACCTGAGTATTCCGCGTGTGCAACTGTTTTGCACCCGTTGTATTTGAACGTAGAGCCTATCACACCCGATCATCACGTGGTGTCTCGACACGAAGAACTTTCGCAACGGTGCATACTTAGGGAGAACACTTATACTTTGATAATTTAGTGAGGGATCATCTTATAATGCTACCGTCAATCAAAGCAAGATAAGATGCATAAAAGATAAACATCACATGCAATCAATATAAGTGATATGATATGGCCATCATCATCTTGTGCTTGTGATCTCCATCTCCGAAGCACCTTCATGATCACCATCGTCACCGGCGCGACACCTTGATCACCATCGTAGCATCGTTGTTGTCTCGTCAATTTTATGCTTCCACGACTATCGCTACCGCTTAGTGATAAATTAAAGCATTACATCACGATTGCATTGCATACAATAAAATGACAACCATATGGTTCCTGCCAGTTGCCGATAACTTGGTTACAAAACATGATCATCTCATACAATAAAATTTAGCATCATGTCTTGACCATATCACATCACAACATGCCCTGCAAAAACAAGTTAGACGTCCTTTACTTTGTTGTTGCAAGTTTTACGTGGCTGCTACGGGCTTAGCAAGAACCGTTCTTACCTACGCATCAAAACCACAATGATAGTTTGTCAAGTTGGCGTTGTTTTAACCTTCGCGAGGACCGGGCGTAGCCACACTTGGTTCAACTAAAGTTGGAGAAACTGACACCCGCCAACCACCTGTGTGCAAAACACGTCGGTAGAACCAGTCTCGCGTAAGCGTACGCGTAATGTCGGTCCGGGCCGCTTCATCCAACAATACCGCCGAACCAAAGTATGACATGCTGGTAAGCAGTATGACTTATATCGACCACAACTCACTTGTGTTCTACTCGTGCACAACATCAACGCATAAAACCTAGGCTCGGATGCCACTATTGGGTAACGTAGTAATTTCAAAATTTTCCTACGCACACGCAAGATCATGGTGATGCATAGCAACGCGAGGGGAGAGTGTTGTCTACATACCCTCGTAGACCATTCGTGGAAGCGTTATATCAACGCGGTTGATGTAGTCGTACGTCTTCACGTCCGACCGATCCATGTACCGAAAGCACGGAACCTTCGAGTTCTGCACACGTTCGGCTCGGTGACGTCCTCGCCTTCTCGATCCAGCAAGAGGGGCGAAGTAGTAGATGAATTCCAGAAGCATGACGGTGTGGTGACGGTGTTGGTGAAGAACAATCTCCGCAGGGCTTCGCCTAAGCACTACGAAAACTATGACGGAGGATAAACTAGAGGGGCGGGGTTGCCGGCACACGGCTTGGTGTTTCTTGATGTGTCTTTGGTGCTAGCCCTACCCTTCTATTTATATGTTGAGCCCTGGGGTCGAAACTTGGAGTAAAAGCCTCCTCAAAGTCGGTTTCACCCGAAAGGCAAGAGTCCTTCTCGGACTCCAGGGCTAGACGCCAGGGTTCCCGGTGTCTACCCCCTAGACGCCAGGGTTCCTGGCGTCTAGCCTCTCGTCTCCGCAAAACTTCCTTTTGCACTTTCCAAAAGCCTCGTGGGCTTTCCCCTTTGGCCCAGATAAAGTGTTCTCGTGCCCAAACATTTCGGAAAACATCTGTAACTCCTTCCGGAGATCAAACACTACTATCCCATATATCAAACTTTATCTCCGGACCATTCCGGAGTTCCTTGTCATGTCCGTGATCATATCTCGGACTTCGAACAACATTCGGTCATCAACATACATAACTCATATAGTATTATATCGTCAACAAACATTAAGCGTGCGGACCCTACGGGTTCGAGAACTATGTAGACATGACCAAGACACCTCTCTGGTCAATAACCAATAGCGGGACCTGGATGCCCATATTGGCTCCTACATATTCTACGAAGATCTTTATCAGTCAGACCGCATAACAACATACGTTGTTCCCTTTGTCATCGGTATGTTACTTGCCCGAGATTCGATCGTCGGTATCTCAATACCTAGTTCAATCTCGTTACCGGCAAGTCTCTTTACTCGTTCCGTAATACATCATCCCGCAACTAACTTATTAGTTGCAATGCTTGCAAGGCTTGAGTGATGTGTATTACCGAGAGGGCCCAGAGATACCTCTCCGACAATCAGAGTGACAAATCCTAATCTCGAAATACGCCAACCCAACAAGTACCTTCGGAGACACCTGTCGAGCACCTTTATAATCACTCAGTTACGTTGTGACGTTTGGTAGCACACAAAGTGTTCCTCTAGTAAACGGGAGTTGCATAATCTCATAATCACATCATTCTCCTAATGATGTGATCCCGTTAATCAAATGACAACTCATGTCTATGGTTAGGAAACATAACCATCTTTGATCAACGAGCTAGTCAAGTAGAGGCATACTAGTGACACTCTGTTTTGTCTTTGTATTCACACATGTATTATGTTTCCGGTTAATACAATTCTAGCATGAATAATAAACATTTATCATGATATAAGGAAATAAATAATATCTTTATTATTGCCTCTAGGGCATATTTCCTTCACATACTCCTCTCCGCGCGGGCTTCCACTGACGCGTCTTCCCCGGCTCCCCGTCGTCCCCTTCCTAGGCCTCGCCGTCGTCCACCGCCCTGGTGCTCTCGGCGCGGCGTGGTCAACATGGTCAAGGAACGACTTCCATCGGACGTGGACTGTACGTGGAGAGGCTGACAACTGGGTCCACGGCCGCAGCAAGGAAGTGCCTCCTTATTATGTGCAAAATAATTATTCCTCCACCTGACAGCGGGGACCCACCGGACGGGCCATCGTATTTCACGAAAAAAATGTTTCCCCCTGACTGCTGGGACCCACCAGCTACACCTTCGCACGCAAGGAAATGATTCGCCCCACTGACTGTTGGGACCCACCAGCTACATCTTCGCACGCAAGGAAGTGCCTGACAGTCGGGACCCACCTGGTCGAAGCGTACGTAGCGTTGTCATTCTGGTCGCGAACGTGTACGTACATATATACTGGTCGATGTAGAGGCGCGCACGTGTCATAGTAGAGGCGCGCACATAGCATGTACACGTATGTACAGCGGTCAGGGTGCAAGAAAGAAAATACAGCCACGTATGTGTACATATGGGCGGGGTCTCAAACGCCTACTCGCGCATACGTACGGCGAGGGATCGTGTACATGACTGGGTCGGAATGGAGAAACAACGTCGTCGTCATGTTCATGGGGAGGCAACGGAATGTGTCGTGTTCATGGGGAGGCAATGGAATGCGTCATGTTCATGGGGAGGCAACGGAATGCGTCGTGTTCATCGGGAGGGCTTGGACAGAACAGGCGATGGAAACGAGGCCTGGCGTACCACAGAACGGAGGAAATGGCCTTGTGTTCGACCGGCCACGTTCGAAACGGGATCCTGTTCATTGGGAGGGGTGTGGCGTACCGCAAAACGGAGGAAACGGACCTCCTACGGTCGAAACGGGGGTCCTGTTGATCAGGAGGGGTGTGGCGTACCGCAAAACGGAGGAAACGGACCTCCTACAGTCGAAACGGGAGTCCTGTTGATCAGGAGGGGTGTGGCGTACCGCAAAATGGAGGAAACGGACTTGTCTTGGAGCGCTACGGTCGAAACGGGGGTCC
>NC_041390.1:468693956-468711979 GCF_002162155.2 Triticum dicoccoides
CCCCTGCAACGCTCACTATTCATCCCATCAATCGGCCTCAGTTAGCAGCAGTAGCGAAGGAATCGCTCGATCGGGTTCAGTTAACAGCCATCGATCGATCGCTCGGGTTCAGTAACGCGGAGCCTGCAGTGCAATCGCTCGGGTTCAGTTAGAGCCCAACGCCTCGCTCGGGTTCAGTTAGAGCCAACGCCTCACACACACGCGCGTACGTGTACGAGAGAAACGCACATCGCTCGGTCCCCGACCTCCCACTGTAACCAGGAACTCCCCGAAATTATCCTCCCCCTCGCTTCTACCACGGTTTTTTCCGTCGTGGACGGCCCAAAGAATGTCATGCAGTTGCGTCTCCGGCCCGCCCAGGATGAAAAGCCCATTTTCTATCATGATTTTTTGTCATAGAAGTAGGAGCCCACCACATCTATGATGATACCGGGTTTTGTCACAATTATTGTCATAGAAGTGTCATATGTATGACAGAAAAAAAATTCGTTCGGCCCAAAATGTCACGGATGTGTCTTTTTTTGTAGTGCTAGCCCCTCCAGTGTCTATATAAACCAGAGGGTTTTAGTCCATAGGACAACAACAATCATACCATAGGCTAGCTTCTAGGGTTTAGCTTCTCCGATCTCATGGTAGATCAACTCTTGTAATACTCATATCATGAAGATCAATCAAGCAGGAAGTAGGGTATTACCTCCATCGAGAGGGCCCGAACCAGGGTAAACATTGTGTCCCCCGCCTCCTGTTACCATCCCCCTTAGACGCACAGTTCGGGACCCCCTACCCGAGATCCGCCGGTTTTGGCACCGACATTGGTGCTTTCATCGAGAGTTCCATTGTGTCGTCATCATAAGGCTTGATGGCTCCTTCGATCATCGGCAACAATGCGATCTAGGGTGAGGTTTTCCTCCCCGGATAGATCTTCGTATTCCACGGCTTTGTACTGCGAGCCAACTCGCTTGGCCATCTGCAGCAGATAGAGAGCTACGCCCCTGGCCATTAGGTCAGGTTTGGAAGCTTAAACTATATCGCCGACATCTGTGGAGACTTGATCTTCGACGGATTCGAACCCATGTCAGGTACGCCGCACAGTCACGATGAGCATGATTTAGCTCTGCCATCGGACAGTGTTCGGGAGATCACACCTGTAACTACTCCGGCCCTCAATCCGGAACAGATCGCGCCGTCCGAGGACGGGTGGATGGACCCCGCCACGGAGGCCGCACACTCAGCAGCGATAGAGCCGAATACTGACTTCACCTCCTATGAGACATGTGTTGCCAGACACTCGGATTCGTCCCCGGCCATAGACTTTGAACCGCTCGTGTCCGTGCCCATCCAATCTGATTGGGCACCAATCATGGAGTTCACCTCCGCGGATATATTTCAGCACTCGCCCCTAGGCGACATGCTAAACTCATTACGGTCTCTCTCCTTGTCAGGAGACCCTTGGCCAAACTATGTCCGGCTTGAGTGGGAAGCGGGCGGCGGAGAAACTCGTTCCCCACCCACCACCCACTTAGTAGCCACTATCGACGACTTAACTGACATGCTCGATTTGGACTCCGAAGACATCGATAGTATGGACGATGATGCGGGAGACGAATAGGAACCACTGCCCACAGGGCGCTGGACTGCCACCTCATCGTATGATATATACATGGTGGACACCCTCAAAGAAAGCGATGGCAATAAGGCAACTGAGGATAATCCCCCCAAGAAGCAATCCAAGAACCAGCGTCACCGGCGCCGCTCTAAGCCCCGCCATAGCAAAAACAGCGATACTGGCACAGGAGACAATAACGCTGTGAATAGTGCCGAAGACGAAGACAATCCCCTCCAGCCAGGCTTCGAGCGGGAGGATGGGCAAGACAGCCCTAAGGAACAGGCAGAAGACAAAGAATCAGAGGACGATAATTACATGCCTCTCTCCGAAGATGAGGTGAGCCTCGGCGACGAAGAATTTATCGTGCCTGAGGATCCCGTCGAACAGGAGCGCTTTAAGCGCCGGCTTATTGCCACAGCAAAAAGCCTGAAGAAAAAGCAACAATAGCTTCAAGCTGAGCAAGATCTGCTAGCAGATAGATGGACTGAGGTCCTGGCAGCTGAGGAACATGAACTCGAGCGCGGAATCAAAAGTTTCCCAAAGCGCGGGTTGCTACCCCAACTTAAAGAGGAAGCATTAAAGCCTACGCTTCCAGCGTATGATGCGGCAGACCGGCCACCTCGTGGCCGAGACAAAGTGGCATATAAGCCCGAAGTCCAGCCCGCACCCCGTCACCAGTCAAACAAGAACAGCAAGGCACGGGGTAACACACAGGACCTGTGAGACATATTGGAAAACAAAGCAGGACACAAAAGATCGATCTTCGGATCACGAGGGCGCACCCCAACACATGACGACGATCGTCATGCCAGATATACCAAAAACAAATCCGGACGGGCCGAACACAGCAGACAAGACTCGTACAAACTACATTGTGACATAGCCCGGCACAGAGGCGCCACACACCCCCTATGCTTCACTAATGAAGTAATGGATCATGAATTCCCAAAAGGACTTAAACCCGTGAATATTGAATCATACGATGGTACTACTGACCCCGCGGTATGGATAGAGGATTTCTTCCTCCACATTCACATGGCACGCGGGGATGATCTACACGCCATCAAGTACCTCCCGTTGAAACTCAAAGGACCAGCTTGGCATTGGCTAAATAGCTTGCCAGCAAACTCCATCGGAAGTTGGGAGAACCTGGCAAACGCATTCCTAGACAACTTCCAGGGCACTTATGTGCGACCACCGGATGCTGGTGATTTAAGTCACATAACCCAATAGCCCGGAGAGTCAGTCAGGAAATTCTGGACTCGGTTCCTAACCAAAAAGAACCAAATTGTGGACTGTGCGGATGCCGAAGCCCTAGCGGCCTTTAAGCATAACATCTGTGACGAGTGGCTCGCCAGACATCTTGGCCAAGAGAAGCCAAAGTCCATGGCAGCCCTCACAACACTCATGACCCGCTTCTGCACAGGCGAGGATAGCTGGTTGGCCCGTAGAAACAACACAGCAAGCAACCCTGGCACATCGGAGGCCAGAGACAGCAACAGCAAGCCACGTCGCAACAGATACAAGCGCCGCAACAATGGCGATAACGCCGAAGACACGGCGGTCAATGCCGGATTTAGTGGCTCTAAATCCGATCAGCGGAAAAAGTCATTCAAAAGAAACAATCTAGGCCCATCCAGTTTGGACCGCATACTCGACCGCTCGTGTCAAATTCACGGCACCCTCGATAAGCCAGCCAACCACACCAACAGAGAATGTTGGGTGTTCAAATAGGGCGGCAAGTTGAATGCCGAAAGCAAGGAAAAGGGGCTGCATAGCGACGACGAGGAGGAGCCCCGGCCATCGAACACAGTAGGACAGAAGACATTACCTCCCGAAGTGAAAACGGTGAACATGATATACGCAACCCATATCCCCAAGTGGGAACGGAAGCATGCACTCAGGGACGTCTACGCGATGGAGCCAGTCACCCCAAAGTTCAACCCATGGTCTTCTTGTCTGATTACTTTTGATCGCAGGGACCACCCCACTAGTATCTGTCATGGTGGTTCTGCCGCATTGGTCCTTGATCCTATCGTCGACGGATTCCACCTCACTCGAGTCCTTATGGACGGTGGCAACAGCCTGAACCTGCTTTATCAGGATACGGTGTGCAAAATGGGTATAGACCCCTTGAGGATCAAACCCACAAAAACCACCTTCAAAGGTGTCATACTAGGTGTAGAGGCATGTTGCACGGGCTCAATCACACTAGAAGTGGTCTTTGGATCTCCGGATAACTTCGAAGCGAAGAGTTAATATTCGATATCGTCCCCTTCTGCAGTGGCTACCACACACTACTCGGACGAACCGCATTCGCTAGATTCAATGCGGTACCGCATTATGCATACCTCAAACTCAAAATGCCAGGACTTTGCAGGATTATAACAGTTAACGGAAACACAGAACGCTCGCTCCGCACGGAGGAGCACACTGCGGCCCTTATAGCAGAAGTGCAAAGCAGCCTTTTGAGGCAAACTGCCAATTCGGTGACAAGGTCCACAGACACATTCAAGCGAGTCCGGAATAACCTGCAACAGGATCACCAGGCGCGTTCAGAGCTCGCCTAGCAATTCGTCCTCCGTCCTGGTCCCAGTCAAGCGACAAAATTTGCACCGTGCGTACATAACTACACACTAAAGATACCATGGGTACAGGCGGAGGCACGGCTATGACACGTCCCACTATGCGGTTCAACCACCTCAGGACCAGTATATCTTTATCATTTTCTTCCTTTCAGGACCCTATTCTCTAGAGGCCCTCTCCGATAGCTAGATCATCGGACCCATCACGGGAGGGAAGCACCAAGGGATCAAGAAGCTTTGGCATACAAAGGAATCCCCAGGTGGTCTCTCATAACGATCGTTATACCTGTTTTACATACCCGCACGCAGCTCGCCCTTGGATCGGACACGTCAGATAGTCCTATTTTTACTTATTTTACTACTTATACACATACGCTTGGACGTATCCTATAAATAACAATGCACAGCGTCAGCTTATTATTACATTTCTTCATCTTCTTCTTTTTCCTTGTTTGTCTATTCACGACAAGTTGCTCCCGTACATTCTGGTACGCTCAGTACGCCAGGGGCTTATGTGTACCCCATAACACGGCAAGAAAAGTCCGAACACTTTTGACAGTGCGGCACCCCGAACTTATAGCATTATATGCATCATCTCAGAATCATGTCTTGGGTCAATAGTTGGGTTTGCCTGGCTCCCATGTTTTGGTGCCTTACGTTCCGCTATATCGGCTAAGGTAGCACTGGGAGAACTACTGTGATTGTGTCCCGGTTCTTTCGGATGAGCACCTTAGTAGAGAAAGCCAAAACTGACTATCATGATGCGGCGAGAGCTAGTCGCTGTTCAAGAGGTCCCAAATCCTTAAAGATTTTTTCTGCTTCAGGCGAGGAGTCGGCCTTTTCCGATTTAGGCATTCATAGCACGCTAAGTTCGGCCTTCCGAATACTAGGGGCTTTACCAAAATTTAAAATTGTAGACTTCTATGGCTAAGTGAGAGTGATAAAGCTTTATAGTCCGATTACCTGGTTCATTGCGCTGAACACCTCCTTCAAAGGACCCAAAAATGGGATAAAGAGTGATCAGATTTATCCCGAACACCTCAGTACTAGCTACATGGGGGCAGAAGCCGACGACTAGCCAACTCTCAGATTCTATAAATGGCCGCACAGAAGGTAATGTTTTAAATCAACAAGCGTTATATAGCGCAGATGAACTCGTTTTCATATTATAGGATCACATGAGTACATTCATTCAAATATTATATCTTAGAACATTCCTCCGCCACAAGGCGGGCACCCTTCAGGACGCTCTCATAATACTTTTCGGGGCGGCGATGCTCCTTGCCCTCCGGCGGCTCCTCCTTCACCAGCTTCTCAGAGTCCATCTTCGCCTAGTGCACCTTCGCTCGGGCAAAAGCCCTGCGAGCACCCTTAATGCAGACGGGCCGCTTTATGACTCCAAGCCGTGGGCAGGCATTCACAAGCTGCCTCACCAGGCCGAAGTAGCTGGCAGGAAGGGGCTCACCAGGCCACATCCGGACTATAAGGCCCTTCATCGCATGTTCAGCCGCCTTGTGGAGCTTGATCAATTGCTTCAACTGGTCGCTCAAGGGCATCGGATGTTCGATCCCAGTATAGTGAGACCAGAACAACTTCTCCGTCGAGCTCCCTTCCTCGGACCTGTAAAATTCCACGGCATCGGACACACTGCGGGGAAGATCTGCGAACGCTCTCGGAGAGCTCCGAACTCGGGTAAGTAAAAGGAAAGTTTCCTTCACATGCTTGCTTTGCATAATGAATTCCTTACCCGCCGCTATCTTCTGGACCGCCTGAAGCTCCTCGAGGGCCTTGTGGGCTTCGGCCTTGGCATTTTTTGCGTTCTCAAGGGCCTTCGCAAGCTCAGACCCTTGCGTCTAAGAGTCACGCTCCAAGAACTCGTATTTTTTGACGAAATCCTGGAGCTCTTGTTGCACCTCGCCGACTCGAGCCTCTTGCTTCTCACGCACGGTGCACTCCTTGGCCGCTTTGTCTTCGGCTCGGACAGCGCCTCCTTCAGGGCCGCCACTTCGGTCATGGCCCCTAGCAAAATTCATGATGATCTTGCGACTTAACAACCACATTCCTTTTCATTCCTTATCAATATACGGACGGGTATTACATACCTTTGTTCTCTTCGAGCTGCCTCTTGGTAAGGCCGAGCTCTTTTTCGGACCGCTCAAGGTCCAGCTTTAGTGCGGAGTCCTCCGCAGTGCGAGCGGCAGCGGCCAACAGTGAAGCCTGCTTATTCACATAAGACACATTCTGATTAAACTCCTGTGATTATTATTTGATCCTCTGTTCGGCCTTTCTGTGCGAACGCCAAACAGAGCATCAGGGGCTACTGTCTATGCTATAACATTTTCTTATAAATTGATTACTTACCTCAAAGCCTATTAGGAGGCTAGCACATGCTTCAGTCAGTCCGCTTTTAGCGGACTAAACCTTCTCTAACACCGCACTCATGACAGTCTGGTGCTCTTCGTCAATGGAAGCGCCGCGAAGGGCTTCCAGCAAGTTGTCCGGTGCCTCTGGATGGACAGAGGCCATCGGCACATACGGCTCGCCCCCCTTAGTGAGGGGTCACTTGACAGAGTTCGGAACCACTGGAGGTTCCGGCGCAGTATTCGGCCGGGGCCGGACTTTCCGCCCCCGTCATTAGGGCCCATGGGAGCCTTGCCTCCCATGCGCCCAGCGTCTGGGAGGTCGCCTTGGGGCGCCCCTAGAACTACCTTCCCCTGGTTTGGTACCCTTAGGGACAACACCTCGGCGTCATCCATAGGGCGGGGGGAGGAGGCGGTCGGGAGCGAATCACTGTTCATCTCCGACAGGCCCAGAGACCCATCCGAAGAGGATACGTCGAGATGGTCCTTGGGTGGGTTGCATGATCATGTTCGGCTTGATAAGAAACAATAAAACGAAATATACCAAAACTATTATGGTATCCGAATACTTATGACTTTGCCAGGGGCTTGTCCCTGGGCAACCACTCCTCATCATTGAACGCGGTCGTGGTGGAGCGGTCCGGAAGGAGGGTTCTTCCCTTCTTGGACCCTTCGGCCTCCCCGGATGGGGCGCCCTTCCTTTTCTTATCTCCCCCGGCTGGATGGGGAGAATTTTCCTCTTCCTCCTCCTCATCTTCGTGGGAGGAGGGCGTCTCGGTGTTATCGGACGATGATTCTGATACAACCTTGCGCCGGAGACCTTTCCTGGTCCCCGCAGCCTTCTTCTTAGCCTTCTTCTCCGGGGCCTCATAGGGTGCCGGAACCAGCATCACCGTCAGGAGAATACTTGTTGGATCTTCGGGCAGTGGGGCCGGACAGTCGATCCACTCCGCTGTCGCGACCCATTCCTGTCAAATAATGCAGAGGCTCATATCCCTCACATAATTATACTAGGGAAAGAAACGCCTTATGAGATATAAGGAGCTTACCAGATTAGCAGGGCGCTTTGCGCTGAGTCCGCGGTCCTCGGTAAGAGGAGGAGGTACCTCGGCAGACTTGAACATCACCCTCCAGATGTCCTGGTGCGTCGTGTCGAAGAGCTCTCGCAGCGTCTGGTGCCTTGCCGAGTCAAACTCCCACATATTGAATGCCCGTCTTTGACACAGGAGGATCCGACAGAAGAGCATGACCTGGACCACGTTGACAAGCTTGATTTTCTTGCTTATCATGTTTTAACACAGTTCTGGAGTCCGGTCAGCTCCATCGATGAACCCCAAGATAAGCCCTTCTCTTTCCAGGAGGTGAGCCACATGGGGATGCAGGATCGGAATACGGGGGCCGCCGCCCAGTTGGTGTCGCGCGGCTCGGTGATGTAGAACCACCCCGATTGCCACCCCTTTATGGTCTCCACATAGGAGCCTTCAAGCCAGGTAACGTTGGGCATTTTGCCCACCATGGCGCCTCCGCACTCCGCTTGCTGGCCGACCACCACCTTCGGTTTAACATTGAAGGTCTTCAGCCACAGGCCAAAGTGGGGCTTGATGCGGAGGAAGGCCTCACACACGACGATAAACGCCAAGATGTTGAGGATGAAATTGGGGCCAGATCATGGAAGTCCAGCCCGTTGTAGAACATGAGCCGGCGAACAAATGCGTGGAGGGGAAATCCCAGCCCGCGGATGAAATGGGTAAGGAATACAACCCTTTCATGGGGCTCAGGTTAGGAACGATCTGCCCCGTGCCTGGGAGCCGATGCGCAATATCTGCGGCCAGGTATCCGGCTTCCCGGAGCTTCGTGATGTTCTCCTCCGTAACGGAGGAGGCCATCTACTTGCCTCCCGCTCCAGACATGTTCGGAGTGTTTTTGTGGAGAAGATGCGAACTTGGGTGCTGGAGCTCGAGTGCGCGAGAATGGATGGGCAGGGAATAAGAAGGCGTGGGTAAAAAAGAGGAGTCATTGTCCCTTTATAAGGGCGGTAGAAACTGCGTGCCTCCCACTTGCCTCATAAAACTTGCTTATTCCCCAAGCGTCGTGATTGATGGCGCGGTTGGGTTACCCACGCCCGTATTGATGAGGATCCCAGGATAAGGGGAAACGATCTCTGCTTCGACAAGGCTCTCTGCTTCGACAAGGCATGCCAAGAAAACCACCTCGCAATATGTGCAGTAGCTGGTTGAGAAAAATGGTTTGAATAATGACTGGGCCATGGCGTGATGTCATGTTATGAAAAATTGTCATCAGATTAGATTTGTGGAAATATTATACTCTCTACGGTGGTATGTGGAATTTGTTTTGCAGAGCCGAACACTATCCTTGTGTTCAGAATCTTCTATGGAGTATTCGGAGGAGGACCCCGCCTTGCAATGCCGAAGACAATCTGTGCGCCGGACTCGTCGTCATTGAAGCCTGGTTCAGGGGCTACTGAGGGAGTCCTGGATTAGGGGGTCCGCGGACAGCCGGACTATATACTTTGGCTGGACTGTTGGACTATGAAGATACAAGATTGAAGACCTCGTCCCGTGTCCGGATGGGACTCTCCTTTGCGTGGAAGGCAAGCTTGGCGATTCGGATATGTAGATCTCCTCCCTTGTAACTGACTTTGTGTAACCCTAGCCCCTCCGGTGTCTATATAAACCGGAGGGTTTTAGTCCATAGGACAACAACAATCAGACCATAGGCTAGCTTCTAGGGTTTAGCCTCTCCAATCTCGTGGTAGATCAACTCTTGTAATACTCATATCATTAAGATCAATCAAGCAGGAAGTAGGGTATTACCTCCATCGAGAAGGCCCGAACCTGGGTAAACATTGTGTCCCCCGCCTCTTGTTACCATCCGCCTTAGACGCACAGTTCGGGACCCCCTACCCGAGATCCGCCGGTTTTGATACCGACAAAGAGGACGAAGGTTGGGCGGGCAATTATCCATAGCAACTGGCCTAAAGTTGCAAGGAAATTCAACATCATTGAAGGCTCAATATTTTCCTTCCGCTTCTGCAGTTTCCCAGATGAGATTCATCTGTCTATTTACTGTGTATGATGCTACTTTCTAAAGGTTTTTGATGCTACATGTGAAACTTGGTGTTGTTGTGTAATGGCGTAACTGAGTGTCGAACCTATCTAGTGTAATTCGATTATGAAATCCTGGTTGCTTTTATACGAATATGAAATATCTGGCGTGTTTTATAAGAAATATCAGTTTGATTAGTACATGGATTATCAATAATAGGCTAATTACCCTGCTTATTGGAGTATTGTATTGCAGACGGTTAATCAGACAACACCATGGGCGATGAACTCAAACAACCCGCACGGTTTCTAGAAAGTAGGCGTGTTCGATCAACTAACAATCACACACGACTTCCGGCAGCGAACTGTTTGTGTTAGGCCACCTTTGCATAAATGTTTCCACACAAAGAACTGTGTGTGATATACATACCTACAGAAATATTTTTCTAGGATTCACTGTGTGGGATATACATACCTACGGAAATGATTTTCTAGGATTCACCGTGTGGGATGTACATACCTACGGAAATGATTTTCTAGGATTCACCGTGCGGGATGTACATACCTACGGAAATGTTTTTCTTGGATTACCGTGTGGGATGTACATACCTACGGAAATGATTGGGTTTCGATGCCTTGCCCGATCGCACACGGCCCCAGCCTGTGTCTCAGGAGGGCCTATCCCCGACGATTTCTGGGTCGTGTGGGAAGGACCCCCTATCACCCACACTCACTTGGCGACGGTTCCAAATGACGTCGCAGAAAGGGGTTAAAACCGTTTGTATAGCACGTCGTTGTACCAGTATATGTATGGTAACATGCAATACTTCATTTATTAGGCTATAGACAGATCTTGTTATTCACGTGCATTCTGTGGCCGAGTGTGTGTGCATGCATGTGTTGTGTACGTGCGATGTGTGCTCCATGTTGTGCGCGTATGTGCATGAGTTGGATCGGCATGAGTTAGTGTGTTGGCGTGTGTACATGCGTGGCTACATGCGTCCGGTACATGTGTGGCTTCTTGCGTGGTTATCAATATAAACTATAAAATATCCTCAACTTAGCATTCTAATGTATCTTCTCTAGTGGTTAGTGAAGAGTTCATATTCTTTTATTTGTTTATAGGTGGGCAGGCAGCAAAAAATAGGAAAAACGTGCAAGGTTCCTTGCAGACGCTCCACCGCGAGGTTTCGTGCTCCTTCTCGGTTGTCAAGAATCTAGGTTCTTCCACTCTTTTTTTACGTGAGTTTTGTTCATCCTTTTGCCAACACGCGAGACATCTAGCATCAAGGTTCATGTGTCATGCAAGAAAATGGAGATAATCAGATAAGTGGTGCGCAAGTGAGTCGTGCACTTCGATGGCACCTACTACGCAATATTTTCTCTCCTCGATGGCACATGAATAGTGCACGTACTCAATGACGGAGCACCGGATGGTAGCCATGACATGGTCAGCCCTTTTTTGGAGAGAGTACATACTAAATAACTTTGATGTGTCCCGTCAACTCGCAGAACGACGCAAAGCTTGCTTACTACGCCTTCTCCCTCGCCAACGCATGCGCGGTGGCTCGAAGCACAAGGAGAAACTTCTGCTTACAAGCGGTGGACGCGCAGCAGTTCATTTGGTGTCAGATTGCCAGCAGTTCATTCGACTTCCGGAAGAGATGAAGAGCCAACCGCAAGGTCACACTACTATATGAGTGACTATAAATGATGGCTATACATGACATGGTAGTTTCTTATAGCCATTAGCTGGCTATACTATTAACCATGCTCTTAGGCTGGTCAGAGTGCAAAGTAACTTAGACTAGTGTCATGCATATGACACTAGTCTAAGTTACTACCTCCATAATGCAAAGTAACATAGTAGTAGTGTCATACTAGTTGGCTTCATTTATTACCTTGTAGACTCATCCTCTCTTGAAAAACGCTATGTTACAGTATTAACATATTATGTTACTCTAAACACATCTCTCCTCATTAAATACATGCCACATAAGCAAACTTGTCTTGGACTGCGCGATGTTACTACCTATGTTACTCCCACTATGACCAGGTGACCTTGCGCTTGGCTCTTCACCTCTTCCGAAAGTCAAATGAACTGCTGGCAATCTGACACCAAATGAACTTCTGCACGTCCACCGCTTGTAAGCAAAAGTTTCTCCTTGTGCTGCGAGCCACCGCGCACGCGTTGGCGAGGGAGAAGGCGTGGTAAGCAAGCTTCCCGTCGTTCTGCGAGTTGTCGTGTGTTGGCAAAAGGATGAACAAAGCTCATGTCAAAAGAAGAACATCGATTCCCAACGACCGATAAGGAGCAAGGAGCCTCGTGGTGGAGTGTCTGCACTCATAATATTTTATATTATTCAGCGATATAAAATCAACCAATCATCTCCACGGTGGACTGGAAGAGTACGAAACACAACAGCACAGTGTAGTTACATCATACTACATGGCTAACCCATGCTATCACCATATTTCTTGGCCTTCGTGCGACACCTAGCTCTAGTAATCCAGCAGCCCGTATCGCTTCTCGCTCCTCGTCTCTCTCAAAGTGCGGCGGGCTGGCGTTTTTGCCGTCTATTGAGGTGGGTTAACTCATCACATGTTAGCGACATGCCAAGAGCATTCTAAAAAAATATTGTACTCTATTGTTATGCCAAGAAGAGGAAGCGCTTTGACCGATGGACCAAACGAGACAGGCGTGCCGTGCCGTGAGTGGGTCCAGTTTCTCGTTTTGAACTCGTTTAGAACACTTGGTTTTGACTATTGATAAGATTTTATATAGGGCCTAATGTATTCTTCGAGGATGCCTTTGACTATTGATAAGATTTTATATAATTTGAAAATTATATCATTCGAAGATCCTTTCATGTTCCATTTAAAAAAAGATCCTTTCACGTACGAATTTGACTGTATGCTTTGAGAAACTTGCATGTCCTATACTGCTCCTGTTTGGATACTCTAACTTAGCTAGAGGTTAGACTAACTCATGACTAACCCTGAACTAACTGTAGCCAAAGAGGTGTTTGGGTGATAGGGTTAGATTGATAATAAATGCACTTGATGGAGAGAGAAAACTGATTTTTCAGTGGGTCCAATGAGAACTATCTCCAATTAGCACCTCTTGGGTGGATAGTTTTTTTTGGTGGGTTTGGTGCAACTTGCTCCAATTTAACCCTCATGCTTGGATACTTTAGGGCTATTTGAGCCCCAACTAGCTCAAACTAACTCTAACCCATGGATCCAAACAGGGCCAAAGTTAGTCTCGGAAAATGCATGAAGCCCTATATACATGGACAGATGGAGTACATGATAAAAGCGAACACTCGTCATTAGCAGTAGTTCATTGGTTGGTTTTGATTTTTGATTCAGTTGTTGTGCTGCTACCACCAATATTCGCGTGTGGTTGTTTCCAGAGTAAAAAAGGAGGTACTACTACTTACTGTGGGAAAGGTGAAGTGATGGTTGCTTTGCCCGAGCGACTTATTACTCTGGGAATATGGGAGTACCAACGGATTCAAGGAACAGGGAAATGATGGTTGCTTCGTCCGAGCAAATTACTATGGTGAAGGTGGGGCTCTATGATTTGACTGCTCACTAGTCATTACTACTACGGCGCAACGACCGGGGTGAATCTTTCCATGCAGTTGTGCACTCAATATTGCTGCATGGCAGGTGGAGCTGGATGAAGGATGTCCCACATGTCGGTGAAACGAAGTTGAATTGTTTCTGGCATTGATATCAATCCTTCAGGATTTTTTTATATGTACGCATAATTTTAATGAAATAGTATTGTGATGCTATGAAGGTTTCAACTTTGGTTCCCGCAGGAAAAAAAGGTTTCAACTTAGGATTCATGTGTCCTCTTGCCTCAAGATTATCTCGTTACAACATTCCATCAAATACAAATGAAACTACCATGGCTGCTAATGCATCTCGATGGTTTGCAGATCAGCGCCAAAATTCACATCACAACTGAAGACAAAGTTGTGAGAAGGTGACAAATAAAGAAAATTATATAATTGATCGATGTTGTTCGTAGGCATGGCTCCATTTCCTGGGCATGGTGTTCATTGCTTGGCAGCTAGTTTCACCAGCTCTGTAGCCAAAAAAGAGGTGTATGGAGGACACCACACTCCGATCATTTTGTGCAGCTACACTAAAATCAAGTGGACCCTCCCTGTTTGCAAAGATATTCAGTCAGTGCAATTACAATAATAGTGGAACTAGATGATGAAACATAACACACACAAATAGAAGCCGATCACCTCTTCGATCTCTCTTTAGGACTAACTACTTATTGGAGAAGATTAGGCACGGAGTTGGATGAGGAGGATAGCAAAACCAATCTCCCTTTCTGTAGTCCCACAGAAATGTAAAAACATTGTCTGTGTGACATTTTGGCAGAACTGCACAAAACACTCTTAAGAAAAAAGTGATTTGTGCAGTTCACCAAAAGGTCACAATATCAAGGAGGTGAAAATGGATAGCCCTGTTTGCAAAAGGAGGTAGAAAGGAAACAATCACTGCCCAATAACACGAGTTGAAGACACATACGCTAACAAAAAAGAAGCATATTCCATGTAATAAGGGAAAGATAGCAGCATGATGGTTTATCAAAAATGGTTTGAGGACGAGATTGCAAGATGGAAAGTATGCTGGCCGAGATACGTTTTAAGCAAACAACTAAAGAAGATCCGCATGCAACAACGTGGGAAGATGGGTAGTGGAGCAAGGCCGGAGGAAGCTGTACCGGAGGGTCGTCGGGATGTTACTAGGAGGGCACCGATGGCTGGGGTCTGCCCATACTGCGGCAGCGAGCAAGTGGCGAAGGCCCTACCACGTCTGGTCAGAGACAACAGCGGGTATCGCAGATCAGGACGTGCTGCCTCAGCGCCGTCGAACGGAGAAACGATGCACATCCTCCTTTATGCTGGCGGACGGGATGCGGCCGGATCATTGACCAACGGTGAGAGAGAGAGGCCACCGGCGCCTTGTGTGAGATGGTGTGACGAGAGACAAACCCTGGCAGGCAGGCTCCGTTCTATATAGTGGAGCGGATTTTTCCATTTTCCCCACGGCAATCATTTTATATTTTGTACGTGCCATTGAGGAATATATAACTTCATTTAATACTAATACGTCAAGTCGAACTTTGTTCCATCTAGGCGTGGTACCTAACCCTCCTTCGAGTAAACAACCTCTACATGCGTGAAATTATCACGTGGGCTGCCTTTTCATATAAAAACGAACTCCACCGTGTACCCGCGCGGGTGTGGCCGGGAACGAGACGTGAGTACGTGCGTCCTGCGTGCACCTCTTCTTTAGGTGCAGCTACGTACGTGGGTGGGTGTGAGAGAGATGGTTTTGAGAAACAGAGGCAATGTGTTGATGATATCTCAAACAAAAAAACATAACATATGCAATGTGTGTGAAACGGGGTCATGGACGTGAGATATCGATAGAATCGAAAACAGGGATGAAGTGTGTGGCTGCGCAATCGATAAAGAGTGTCATCGAATTTGTGTTTGCCCACGTCAAAGGTACAGGGCGGCTGGCCTACTGGAATTTGAGAGGGCAGAGGTGCATTTTTTTCTTTGTGGCATGGATACCTTTCTACAATGTTTGACTATCGGTGTGTGGGGGGAGGGGGGAGGGGGAGGGGGCAGAGACCAACCGACTAGTATATGTGTGGGGAAGGAGAGAGACCTAGCTATGTATTGAGGGAGATTGATCGGCATCCATGGATATGTGTAGCAGAGGAATAAGGTTGGGAGAAAGACAAAGGTAGAGTGTCGGAGGGCTGCCGGTGGAGTGGGGTCTCACAAATGGTGGGAGAGGCCTGCTAGACAAATGGAGGGTACGAGTGCAATATCAATAAGAGAGGGCGGGGGATGTCTGTATGTCTATGCACGTGTGTGTGAGAGACGGGTCGGGAGTTATGCAAGGATGATGAGGGGAGACGATATGGTTGTGGTAAGCATACGTAACTACATAGGAAGATCAACCGTCGTGTGTCCGAGAAAGGGAGAGACATAACTAGTGAGGTAAGTCTATCGGTACATGGGGAAAACGAATTATAGTCGACCTGGCTATATGTAGGGAGATTGGTATGTATACATGCATGTGTTAGAAGCAACTAAGGTCCGGAGAGACAGACATGGGGAGAGGGGTGCGGCTAGGAGGTGGTGCGAGAGGCCTACCACATCGAGGGGGGAGGAGTGTGCGAGTATGATATTGATGAAAAGAGGGGCGGGAGTGTGCACCTGCGTGGAACCGTATTGTACATAGGGGGCATGGACGGTGAGAAGAGGGGAAGTATGTGTGTGTTGTAGGAACACTTGGCTAGAGAGGTATATCGACCGGTGTGTGCCGGAAAGAAGGAGCCGGGGGGCCTACACACACTGCGGGTGAACGACCTAAAGAGAAATAACGAACGTGCGTGATGGAGGGGACGCTGAGGGAGGGTGAGAGGGGGCGGGCGTGTGCATGCACGATAGAAAGTTAGTGCTAGCTAGCTACAAACAGAAGAGGATCGTGAAGGTGTAAAAGACAAAAGGAGATCATAATTCATTATAAAAAAGTGGATATGGATACTTGAAGATATCATAATGTAGAACATTGATTATAATTTGGGCTGCTGTGTGGCTTTTGCAGCTCAGGGCTAAATACTTGTCATAATGTAGGGGGCGGGGCACTAAACTTTGTGTGATAAACACGATGTACGTATGGAACATGGTTTAGATTATGAATACATAGTTAGTACATCAAATGTACTATTATTTGAACATCAAGTGTATTCAAAAAATAGAATTCGACAGACTGAGGCATAGCCTAGTGGTGAGAAGGGGCTGATGCCTTCCCACCCACCCAGGTTCAAGGCATAGTAATTGCAATTTGGGTTTGTTGCACCAATTGTACTGTAGGGGGTTCCCTTACAGTCTTTCTATCAAAAAAATAGAATTCGAGTTCATATAGTACACATAGTTCATATCTATCTCTATAGTAATCATGTGGTGTGTTGTTCAGGTAATACACGAATGATGGTTGAAGTTGGCAACAATCATGAGTGTAGATTCTTATTGAAATAGAGAAACGAATTCAAATTTAGTTCGAATTGCAGCAGTAGTATAGACATTTGGAATGCACTAAAATGTTGGTATGAGTAGGTTACATGCATTATACAGCTAGCGAAAAAATTTAATTGGACATAACATGGATTCATAGCTTTGAATAGCATTTGTATAGTAAAACGGGACAAGACTCTCTTTGTGTGGTGTGAATAGTTTTATTTTTCGTTTTTTTCACTGAGGGAAGTGCGAATTGATTTGGTACGTACAAGTAGTACAATATTGCACATTAGGCTTGTCCCTAAAATTCAACCTGCGCATTGTTATATCCTGAAATTTCAGATATCGTGCTCCCAAAACTGGCGCCTTCATAACCCGCGCCTTGCTATCCCGAAATTACAACACGCACGAAAACTCCCTCCAGCTGCCAAATCCCGACACACGAAATCCCCCTTCTAACCCTAAGCTGAAAGGGACGCTAGTTCAAATCGGTCGGGGTACTTTTGTAACACACCCTACATTTTGGACAAGCGCGTCCCTAAGTCATGGTTCCCCCCTCCCATCGCCTCCTTTTCACCATTCGAAATCCCAGGCCACCATAACCTCTCCGCTCCAGCCACAAAACCCCACCCTCCTCCGTCCGCCACCTCACTGCTGACCAGCCGGATCCTCTTCCCCGACGATGTCGTCCACCGCAATAGCTCGACGTCCCTCATCCACCTCCCCGAATGAGGATCCGTTGTCCAACTCGTCGTCTCGCCGGTTCAGCCGCCCCGTCCTCCACCTCTAACGAGCTGCTCCGACGATCGCATCATCTATCATGGATGCTCCATCCCAATAGCGCCGCCTTAACCTGCTCCACCGAAACTGCAGCATACTCACCGACTCCTCGGACAAAGCCGAGGCCTACTCGGTGCCACCAAAGAGGTTGTACACTCATCTCATCGCACCTTCTCCTTAGCTCGACCTCCCGACACCGACGGTGCTCCATCCCGCACCCCCATGGAGCGGCTACCTCGAAGACGGCGCCACGGGCGATATCTCCATGGCGGCTCTCCCTTAGTGTGTGGCCCCTTTGGCGGTGGCGTCCATACTAGCCGGATTTGCTGCTGCTCCGGCTCTCGCTCGCTCGTGCTGCTGCAGCTGCTCCGGCTCTCGCTCGCTCGCATAACTGCTGCTGCTCTGGCTCTCGCTCGCTCGCGTTGTTGCTGCTTCTCTCCCCCTAGCTCGTGTTGCTGCTCTGCTTCGATTAAGCGACTGAATCGACTTTTGGGTCAGTCCATTTTCAGGGGGTGGGGGGCTCGCCAGAGTTAAGGAAGAACCACCCGCAGCGGGGA